>NC_079200.1:76797343-77097343 GCF_029499605.1 Hyla sarda | reverse complement strand
ATTGCGGTATGGGTTAAAATTCATATCGTGCAGCACAAAAATTTCGGTATTCGGTATGAACCGGTATACCGCCCAGCACTAGTGCTCACTAGTCACAAGTGAAAGTCTTATGTCAAATAGTACAAATGTAGTAGACAAAGGGCACTCACCAGTTCAGATGCTTGGTATAAAATCTGTAATCTTTATTGAAGTAATACGCATACAGTGCTGGAGGGGTTTTCATAGACACATGTGGAGGGGGAGGGGTGAAACTTTGGTCTTCGGTGCCGTTTCACGCTTCATAGCACTTCTACTGGCCCACCAAGTGGGCCAGTAGAAGCGCTATGAAGCGTGAAACACCATCATAGCCTGAAGTTACACCCCCCCTCCACATGCGTCTATGAAAACCCCTCCAGCACTGTATGCGTATTACTTCAATAAAGATTACAGATTTTATACCAAGCATCTGAACTGGTGAGTACCCTTTGTCTACTACATTTGTACGATATGATAGGGTCAATTTCAAAAGGGAAAAAAAATCCTTTATAACTTCAACTCCAGAAAAGTCATCTGTCCAGGGAAAAAAAAGGCATGAATAAGGCTGGGTTCACACGACGTTTTTACAATACAGTTCCCGTTTATGTTTTCAATTTGAAAACCGCATGGAACCGTATTGAAAACCATATGCATTGACTCTCCACTGAAAACCGTATGCATTGACTCTCCACTGAAAACCATATGCATTGACTCTCCACTAAAAACCATATGCATTGACTCTCCACTGAAAACCGTATGCATTGACTCTCCACTGAAAACCATATGCATTGACTCTCCACTGAAAACCGTATGCATTGACTCTCCACTGAAAACCATATGCATTGACTCTCCACTAAAAACCATATGCATTGACTCTCCACTGAAAACCGTATGCTCTCCGGTTGTGTCCGTTTTGCATCTTGTACGGTTTTGTCAGTTTTTTTCCCGTACCCAAAACCACAGCCTACCACAGTGTTTTTGGTCCGGGTGAAAAACCGGATAAGTTTTTTTTTTTTAACTGTATATGTTTACTGGAAGCCGTATACGTTTTTTTAAAACATGGAAGTCAATGGGAACCGTACAGAACCGTATGTGCGTACGGTTCCATCCGGTTTGCACCATAGTGTTTTTGACTTTGCACAGTTTTTTTCTTGAAATTTCAATCAAACACGTGAAACTTTATTCATAAAAGAGTGAAAAGTTAAAAATGTATACTTTTTTTTCTTTGAAAAATGATGTCCGGTTGCATCCATCTTTTAACTGTATATATTTTTTTTAACCGGTTAAAATTTGTACACATGTTTTGATACAGTTTAGTCAGGTTTTGCGGAATCAGTTTTTTATCCAAAAACCTGATACGGGTACTGTATTGCAAAAATGTGGTATGAACCCAGCCTAACAGAAACTTCTCCACTAAATATGTACACACTGACCAGCCATAACATTAATTCACTACTTTTGTGGGGTATGTTGGCAGAATGGTATGCTGACGTATAAAACAGTGTACCCTCACTAGATCCATTGAGTTCATTGGGAAAATGTAGTCGTGGCCATAACTTGCATAATTGCTGCAAAACACGCCATTTTTACAGCAATTGCGGCCATTAGCTGCATGAACACATGCGGTAATGAGCTGCTGTATTACTAATTAGCTGCAACGTGTAAATTGCATATGGTCATCCTTAATATTGTGCCTGATCAGTGTATACTGGGTACACTAAAAAAATAAGTTATATCATGTGTGTACTAGTATGTGAATGAATATGGAGTCACACAAAATATCTGTATTTCACCATAGCACTATGCATTATATATAGCTTGAGAAAGACCGCAATCGGGCAGTAGAAACGTTGTTCCTTGATGTCAGGTCAATAAACCTTTTTTCACCTTTACCCATTGGAGTGCTGCGGTCCCTGTTTTTTGGTGTGGAGATATATACATGTATATATATATGTGTCATCTTCAAGACTTGTCTTCCTTTCATCCTCTCACATTATCTTAAAGCTTAGACATATGTCTTTATTAAGTACTGATCTTAAATCTAGCTATCTACCATGTATACTAGTTTTGTGTAAACATTTTTTCATTTTTACCATGATTTTTTAAAATAGCAGCAGAAACGACTACATTTTTTACGTCAACATAGCCTAAAGCAGTGGTCTCCAATCTGCGTACCTCCAGATGTCGCAAAACTACAATTTCCAGCATGCCCGGACAGCGGTTGGCTGTACGGGCATGCTGGTAGTTGTAGTTTTGCATGGATAAGTTATGTGATATACAATGTGAACTGACACAATTCATAGTCCAATACAATACTCCTTTATTATTTAATTAAAGACCTCATCACAAACTACAAGTACAGAGAGACCCTCCCACACTTAATACTACCCACCCTAAAACACCCAAAACCAAAAAAGACAAGTGGGGGTACCCAAATGGATCCACAAGACATCACAATGGTCATTTAATATAGGCATTACAAAATACTATACTGTTAATGAGCAGGCACCAATATAGCACAATTGCTCTATATGGCTCAATAAATACCTATAGAAGACACGTTCATGGTCCTAAGGAGCACCCCGCAACTTCAACTTCGTCAGGAGGTGAAGTGCCCCTACTGGACCATGAGCATGTCTTCTATAGGTATTTATTGAGCCATATAGAGCAATTGTGCTATATTGGTGCCTGCTCATTAACAGTATAGTATTTTGTAATGCCTATATTAAATGACCATTGTGATGTCTTGTGGTTCCATGTGAGTGCCCTAACTTGTCTTTTGAGGTTTGAGTGTTTTTAGGGTTATGATCCTGAATTACATCCTGTATTATACTTCAGAGCTGCACTCTCTATTCTGCTGGTGCAGTCACTATTCATACATTACTCATCCTGTACTGATCCCGAGTTACATCCTGTATTATACTCCAGAGCTGCCATCACTATTCTGCTGGTGAGGTCACTGTGTACATACATTACATTACTCATCCTGTACTGATCCCGAGTTACATCCTGTATTATACTCCAGAGCTGTACTCACTATTCTGCTGGTGTTACATACATTACATTATTTATCCTGTACTGATCCTGAGTTACATCCTGTATTATACTTTAGAGCTGTACTCACTATTCTGCTGGTGGGGTCACTGTGTACATACATTACGTTATTTATCCTGTACTGATCCTGAGTTATATGCTGTATTATATTTTAGAGCTGTACTCACTATTCTGCTGGTGCAGTCACTGTGTACATACATTACATTATTTATCTTGTACTGATCCTGAGTTACATCCTGTATTATACTTTAGATCTGTACTCACTATTCTGCTGGTGAGGTCACTGTGTACATACATTACATTACTTATCCTGTACTGATCCTGAGTTATATCTTGTATTATACTCCAGAGCTGCACTCACTATTCTTCTAGTGAAGTCACTGTGTACATACATTACTTATCCTGTCCTGAGTTACATATTGTATTATACTCCAGAGCTTTACTCACTATTTTGTTACATACACAACATTTTCTATCCTGTACTGATCCTGAAATTAATGTTATTTTATTTTTATCAAAAGTGTAAAGCATAAAAAAAAAGTTAAGAATAAATACATATAAGACAACATGCAAAACGGAGAAATAATTGTAATGAAATGTAATACTGATACCATAGCATAAAATTAAAATATTGGTCACGAGCTCCCGGGGCTTGTGAATGTGGTGTTCCGGTACAGGACCTGGTCCTGTCCCTTTGTCTAAAGTCCCCTCAGCCAGAGTCCCTCCATGTCAATAGGGCTCTCCTGTAGGACTAACCCCTAGTTGCCTCATATAAATGGTATTATATATATATATATATATATATATATATATTTATTTATTTAGATATTTAATATGATATATAGGAATACCTCTGTATAGGACCTTAGAGGTCACATGCCTGTAATTAAATTGCATTATGGTTTAAGGACCTTTAGGTCATATGATACCCAGAGTTCACTGGGTCAGGACTGACAGGTTTTGCTGACCAATGAGCTTTGTCCCGCCCTCTTAATATATAAGGAGCTGCAGCCACTAAGTTAGTTGTCTTACTCTCTTGTTCCTGGCACTTAAAGAAATCACATCTCATATCGTCAGCATCACTTCAAGCTAGGCCTGAAGCCTAATACCTAGCAGCCACAAAACCATGAGTTATCTAAGCTCAATCTACTGAATCCTGTGTGACTACTACAGAACCAAATTTCCTAAAAATAGTAGCACAGTGGCTAGCATCAAAGCTCATTGATCCCGGAGTCCCAGCAAACCTGTGAGGAACCTGTACCACGGTTCTCTCTTGCAAAGACTGTTATGTTCCATGCCGTTGCATAAAATATACAGTAAAGTTACTTCAAGTTTGCTTCATAAAATCTGCTGTGGACATTCCGTTATTTCTCCCTGCCGTTTGTGGGACGGTTGGCAGTAGGACTATTACATTGAGGAAACCGCACCCTGGTGTCATGACAATTAAGGGTTAATACCCATATACCCTACACTATCATCGCAACACCCAAGACTACCACATGAACATCCGCTGGTAGCATGCAGCCCCGCTCCGGCAGGTTATATCTTCCAGCGGCAGGGGTGATGGCAGGGACACCACATTAACTAGGGGCTTTGGCTGTCATGGTTACAGGCAGTGTGCAGGCTTTAGGCTAAAAGCAAGCTGGGTTGATGGCTAGTATAGCTGTATTTCTTTGGCTTTGGCTGTCTGGGTATGCTGGGAGTTGTAGTTTTGCAACAGCTGGAGGCACACTGGTTGGGAAACACTGGCCCAGGCTCTTAATCACCTAATAGAGAGCTCCTACAGGCGGGGGGTCATCTGCTGGCGGAGGTTTGGTTTTTACTTGTGGAATCATGAGAGGGCATAGCTCTCTGTGTCGGTGCAGTTTTCGGCAGTTTCATATTCAGTGCCAGTGATCTTTGCATCACTCGCTGCTTTGGATTCGGCTGTTAAAGGGGTACTCCGGTGAAAACCTTTTTTCTTTTACATCAACTGGTGGCAGAAAGTTAAACATATTTGTAAATTACTTGTATTAAAATTTTTTTAATCCTTCCAGTAATTATTAGCTGCTGAATGCTACAGAGGAAATTCCTTTCTTTTTGGAACACTGATGACATCACGAACACAGTGCTCTCTGCTGACATCTCTGTCCATTTTAGCAACCATGCATAGCAGATGTATGCTAAGGGCAGCATGGTGGCTCAGTGGTTAGCACTTCTGCCTTGCAGTGCTGGGGACTTGGGTTCAAATCCCACTAAGGACAACAATAAATAAAGCATTATTATTATTATAATAACGTCAGCAGAGAGAACTGTGGTTGTGATGTCATCAGAGAGCATTCCAAAAAGAAAAGAATTTCCTCTGTAGTATTCAGCAGCTAATAAGTACAGGAAGGATTAAGATTTTTTAATAGAAGTCATTTACAAATATGTTTAACTTTCTGCCACCAGTTGATTTAAAAGAAAAAAGGTTTTCACCGGAGTACCCCTTTAAGTTCTACTGCAGCCAGCTGGGCCCCCTTAACCCCTTAAGGACCCAGCCCAAATATACCTTAAGGACCCGGCCATTTTTTGAACATCTGACCACTGTCACTTTAAGCATTATTAACTCTGGGATGCTTTTACCTTTCATTCTGATTCCAAGATGTTTTTTTGTGACATATTCTACATTATGTTAGTGGTAAAATTTTGTCGATACTTGCATCATTTCTTGGTGAAAAATTCCAAAATTTGATGAAAAAATTGTAAATTTTGCATTTTTTTTTTTACTTTGAAGCTCTCTGCTTATAAGGAAAATGGATATTCCAAATAAATGTTATATTGATTCACATATACAATATGTCTACTTTGTGTTTCCATCATAAAGTTGACATGTTTTTACTTTTGGAAGACACCAGAGGGCTTCAAAGTATAGCAGCAATTTTCCAATTTTTCACAAAATTTTCAAAATCGGAATTTTTCAGGGATCAGTTCAGTTTTGAAGTGGATTTGAAGGGCTTTCTTATCAAAAATACACCATAAATGACCCAATTATAAAAACTGCACCCCTCAATGTATTCAAAATTACATTCGGAAAGTTTATTAACCCTTTAGGTGTTTCACAGGAATAGCAGCAAAGTGAAGGAGAAAATTCAAAATCTTCATTTTTTACACTTGCATGTTCTTGTAGACCCAGTTTTTGAATTTTTACAAGGGGTAATAGATGAAAAATCCCCCCCAAAATTTGTAACCCAATTTCTCTCGAGTAAGGAAATACCTCATATGTGTATGTCAAGTGTTCGGCGGGTGCAGTAGAGGGCTCTGAAGGGAAGGAGCGACAATGGGATTTTGGAGAGGGAATTTTGCTGAAATGGTTTTCGGGGTGCATGTCACATTTAGGAAGCCCCTATGGTGCCAGAACAGCAGAAAACCCCCAAATGGCATACCATTTTGGAAACTACACCCCTCAAGGCACGTAACAAGGGGTCCAGTGAGCCTTAACACCCCACAGGTGTTTGACGACTTTTCGTTAAAGTCGGATGTGTAAATGAAAAAACATTTTTTTTCACTAAAGTGCAGTTTTTTCCCCAAATTTATCATTTTCACAAAGGGTAATGGGAGGAAATGCCCCCCAAAATTTGTAACCCCATCTCTTCTGAGTATATAAATACCCCATGTTAGGACGTAAAATGCTCTGCGAGCGAACTACAATGCTCAGAAGAGAAGGAGTCACATTTAGCTTTTGAAAAGCACATTTTGCTGAAATGGTGTTTGGGGGGAATGTCGCATTTAGGAAGCACCTAGGGTGCCAGAACAGCAAAAAAAAACACATGGCATACTATTTTGGAAACTACACCCCTCAAGGAATGTAAAAAGAGGTACGGTGAGCCTTAACACCTCACAGGTATTTCACGACTTTTTGTGAAAGTTGGATGTGTAAATGAAAAACATTTTTTTTCACAAAAATGCTGTGTTTTCCCCAAATTTTACATTTTTACAAGGAGTAATAGGAGAAAATGACCACCAAAATTTGTAACCCCATTTCTTCTGAGTATGGAAATACCCCATGTGTGGACGTCAAGGGCTCTGCTGGCGCACTACAATGCTCAGAAGAGAAGGAGCGCCATTGAGCTTTTTGAAAGAGAATTTGTTTGGAATGGAAGTCGGGGCCATGTGCATTTACAAAGCCCCCCGTGGTGCCAGAACAGTCGATCCCCCCACATGTGACCCCATTTTGGAAACTAAACCCCTCACAGAATTTAATAAGTGGTGCAGTGAGTATTTACACCCCACTGGCATTTGACAGCTCTTTGGAACAGTGGGCTGTGCAAATGAAAAATTTTATTTTTAATTTTCACGGATCACTGTTCCAAAAATCTGTCAGACACCTGTGGGGTGCAAATGCTCACTGTACCCCTTATTACATTACGTGAGGGGTGCATTTTCCAAAATGGGGTCACATGTGGGGGGTCCATTGTTCTGGCACTATGGGGGCTTTGTAAACACACGTGGCCTTCAATTCCGGACAAATTTTGTCTTCAAAATCCCAATGGCGCTCCTTCTCTTCTGAGCATTGTAGTGCACCCGCAGAGCACTTTCCATCCACATATGGGGTATGTTCTTACACAATTTGGGGGACTTTTTTCCTATTTTCCCTTGTGAAAATGAAAAATTTAGGGTAACACCAGCATTTTAGCGAAAACA
Source organism: Hyla sarda (assembly GCF_029499605.1). Taxonomy (NCBI): domain Eukaryota; kingdom Metazoa; phylum Chordata; class Amphibia; order Anura; family Hylidae; genus Hyla; species Hyla sarda. The sequence continues at coordinate 77,089,612 of NC_079200.1, read as the reverse complement.
TTTTTTTTCTCATTTTCCCATCCAACTATTTTGTTAAACACCTGTGGGGTGTTAAGGCGCACTATACCCCTTGTTACGTTCCGGGAGGGGTGTAGTTTCCAAAATGGGGTCACATGGGGGTATTTATTTTTTTGTGTTTATGGCAGAACCGCGGTAAAATCAGCCACCCCTGTGCACATCACCAATTTAGGCCTCAAATGTACATAGTGCGCTCTCACTCCTGAGCCTTGTTGTGCGTCCGCAGAACATTTTACGCCCACATATGGGGTATTTCCGTACTCAGGAGAAATTGCGTTACAAATTTTGGGGGTCTTTTTTTGCTTTTGGGGGTCTTTTTTTTGTGAAAATAAAAAGTATGGGGCAACACCAGCATGTTAGTTTAAAAAATAAAAAACATTTTACACTAACAGGCTGGTGTAGACCCCAACTTTTCCTTTTCATAAAAAAGGAAAAAAAGCCCCCCAAATTTGTAGTGCAATTTCTCCCGAGTACGGAAATACCCCATATGTGACCCTAAACTGTTTCCTTGAAATACGACAGGGCTCTGAAGTGAGAGAGCGCCATGCGCATTTGAGGACTTCATAGGGATCGCATAGGGGTGGACATAGGGGTATTCTACGCCAGTGATTCCCAAACAGGGGGCATCCAGCTGTTGCTAAACTCCCAGCATGCCTGGACAGTCAGTGGCTGTCCAGGAATGCTGGGAGTTGGTGATTTGCAACAGCTGGAGGCTCCGTTTTGGAAACACTGCCGTACGATACGTTTTTCATTTTTATTGGCGGGGGGGGGGGGGGAACAGTGTAAGGGGGTGTATATGTAGATATGTTGTGTCTTACCCTTTCTTATGTGTTAGTGTAGTGTAGTGTAGTGTTTTTAGGGTACGTTTAGAGTGAGTGTACCGCTAGTAGTTTGTGCTGCGGTGACAAATTTGCCACAGCCCAAACTTGAAGCAGAAAACTAACTGTAAACCTGCCCGTGTGAATGTACCCTGTACATTCACATGGGGGGACAAACCTCCAGCTGTTTCAAAACTACAACTCCCAGCATGTACTGACAGACCTTGCATGCTGGGAGTTGTACTTTTGCAACAGCTGGAGGCACACTGGTTGGAAAACCTTCAGTTACCTAACTCAGTATTTTCCAACCAGTGTGCCTCCAGCTTTTGAAAAACTACAACTCCCAGCATGTACTGATCGCCGAAGGGCATGCTGGGAGATGTAGTTATTCAACAGCTGGAGGTACACAACTACAACTCCCAGCATGCCGAGACAGCTGTTTGCTGTTTCGGCATGCTGGGATTTGCAGTTTTGCAACATCTGGAGAGCTATAGTTTAGAGACCACTGCACAGTGATCTCCAAACTGTGGACCTCCAGATGTTGCAAAACTATAAATCCCAGCATGCTCAGACAGCAAACTGCTATGTGGGCATGCTAGGAGTTGTAGTTTTGCAAGATCTGGAGAGCGACAGTATAGAGATCATTGTGCAGTGGCCTCAAACTGTAGCTCTCCAGCTGTTGCAAAACTACAAATCCGAGCATGCCTAAATAGCTCTCTGGGCATGCTGGGAGTTGTAGTTTTGCAACATCTGGAGGGCTACAGTTTAGAGACCACTCTATAGTGGTCTCAGACTGTAGCCCTCCAGATGTTGCTAAGCAACTCACCGGCTTCCGTAGGATCCACAGAGCTGCGTCGCCGTCCTCTTCTTCCGTCGATCGCCGCCCGCTGCCGCCGCCGATTGTCGCCCGCTGCCGTCGCCGATGGGTGAGTGGACTTCGGCGCCGGTCCTGTATCGTTTCCCCGTTCTGCCCCGCCTATTGTGGGTGGGCAGGACGGGGAAACCGAAAGTAAAGCCCCCACCCCTGCAGGGATAGGAGGGGTGGCACCCCTGCCACCTCACTCCTATCGCTTCAGTGGGATTGTGGGTGTCTTGGACACCCGCGATCTCCCTTCTATTCCGGGTCATCGGGTCACCATAGACCCGAATCGGCGCAAATCGCAAGTGTGAATTCACTTGCGATTTGCGCCGATCGCTGACATGGGGGGGGGTCTGATGACCCCCCTGGGTATTTGCGCGGGGTGCCTGCTGATCGATATCAGCAGGCACCCTGGTCCGGTCCCCGCCCGGCGCGCGGCGGGGACAGAAATTCCCACGGGCGGATGGATACGTCCTGGGTCCTTAAGTACCAGAAAGCCAGGGTGTATCCATACGCCCTAGGTCCTTAAGGGGTTAAATGTTGCAGTGTTGGACATGTATACATTACTACACCAGGCACATGTTACTTTAAAATGCTGTTCGATACACTTGGCATACAGCACCATGCCTGCGTTATCATGCTGTTGCATGGGTCACTATGCTAATACATGTGTCACTGTGCATTACATGCGTCTATATGTTATATGCATCACTATGCTATTACATGTGTCACTGTGCATTATATTCGTCACTATGCTATTACATGTGTCACTGTGCATTATATGCGTTGCTATGTTATTACATGCGTCACTGCATTATATGCATTACTATGCTATTACATGTGTCACTGTGCATTATATGCGTTGCTATGTTATTACATGCGTCACTGCATTATATGCATTACTATGCTATTACATGTGTCACTGTGCATTATATGCGTCACTATGTTATTATATGCGTCACTATGCTATTACATGTGTCACTGTGCATTATATGCATCACTATGTTTTTACATGCGTCACTGCATTATATGAGTCACTATGTTATTACATTCGTCACTATGTTATTACATGCGTCACTGTGCATTATATGCGTCACTATGCTATTACATGCGTCACTGTGTTATTACATGCATCACTGTGCATTATATGCATCACTATGCTATTGCATGCGTCACTATGTTATTACATGCATCACTATGTTATTACATGCGTCACTGTGCATTATATGTGTTACTATGCTATTACATGCATCACTGTGCTATTACATGTGTCACTATGCTATTACATGTGTAACTGTGCATTATATGCGTCACTATGTTATTACATGCATCACTATGTTATTACATGTGTCACTGTGCATTATATGTGTCACTATGCTATTAACCTCTTCAGGACATAGGGCGTATGGATACGCCCTGCATTCCGAGTCCTTAAGGACCGAGGGCGTATCCATACACCCGTGGGAATTCCGGTCCCCACCGCTAGCCGGTTGGGGACCGAAGCCGGATGCCTGCTGAAATCATTCAGCAGGCATCCCGGCATATCGCCCAGGGGGGTCATTATGCCCCCCCATGTCGGCGATGGCCGCAGATCGCTGGACAATTCAGTCCAGCGATCTGCGGTGATTCCGGGTCAATCGGGTCTCCAGTGACCCGGAATTACTGGCTGATCGGGGCCGTCTCTGATGGCCCCGAACAGCCAGAGCCAGCGGGGGTGAGGTGGCACTGGTGCCACCTCACGATCGCCCTGATTCGTCGGCCGGTTTACCAGCCGACCAATCAGGGCGCCTGCTGCGGGTGTCACTCCCGCACCCGCTCCGCCCCTCTTCCGGAGGACGTAAGCGGGTGCGGGAAGAAGACCCCGGATGCTGGGGACCCCGATCCCTGGCGTCCCTGTTGGGATCGGGGCCCCAGGAGCGACGGCCGCGGAGAGGGACTGTCCTGCGACGGAGCAGCAGCAGGAGGTGAATGACAGCCTCCTGCTGTTGCTTAGCAACAGCTCCCAGCATGCAAAAAGGGCATGCTGGGAGCTGTAGTTATGCAACAGCAGGAGGCAGACAACCACAACTCCCAGCATTCCCTTATGGGCATGCTGGGACTTATGGTTTTGCAACAGCTGGAGGCACATTTTTTCTATGGAAAAGTGTACCTTCAGCTGTTTTATAACTACAACTCCCAGCTTGCACAAACAGCTAAAGTGCATGCTGGGAGTTGTAGTGGTGCATCTGCTGGTTGCATAACTACAACTCCCAGCATGCCCATTGGCTGTCGGTGACTGCTGAGAGTTGTAGTTTTGCAACAGCTGAAGGCACACTGGTTGTGAAACTCAGTTTTTTTTACCTAACTCAGTGTTTCACGACCGGTGTGCCTCCAGCTGTTGCAAACTACAACTCCCAGCAGTCACCTTACACCATGCACCGTACATGCTGGGAGTTGTAGTTTTGCAAAAGCTGGAGGCACACTGGTTTTGAAACACTGAGTAAGGTCACAAACTCAGTGATACATAACCAGTGTGCCTACAGCTGTTGCAAAACTAATACTCTCAGCGTGTACAGTCTGTCAGCGCATGCTAGGAGTTGTAGTTTTGCAACAGCTGGATGTGCCACCCCCCCCCCCCCCCCCCCCCCCAATGTGAATGTACAGGGTACACTCACATGGGCGGAGGTTTACAGTAAGTATCGGGCTGCAAGTTTGAGCTGCGGCAAATTTTCTGCCGCAGCTCAAACTGCCAGCGAGAAACTACTGTGAACCCCCGCCCGTGCGACTGTACCCTAAAAACACTAAACTACACTACCACAGAATAAAATAAAAAGTAAAAAAACACTACATATACACTTACCCCTACACAGCCCCCCTCCCCTCCCCAATAAAAATGAAAAACGTCTGGTACGCCACGGTTTCCAAAACGGAGCCTCCAGCTGTTGCAAAACAACTACTCCCAGTATTACCAGACAGCCACTGACTGTCCAGGCATGCTGGGAGTTTTACAACAGCTGGAGGCACCCTGTTTGGGAATCACTGGCGTAGAATTCCCCTATGTCCACCCCTATGCAATCCCTAATTTAGGCCTCAAATGCGCATGGCGTTCTCACTTTAGAGCCCTGTCATATTTCAAGGCAACAGTTTAGGGTCACATATGGGGTATAGCCGTACTCGGGAGAAATTGTGTTACAAATTTTGGGGGGTATTTTCTGCTTTTACGCTTTTTAAAAATGTAAAAATTTGGGGAAAAGAAGCATTTTAGATAAAAAACTAATTTTTTTTTTTTACATATGCAAAAGTCGTGAAACGCCTGTGGGGTATTAAGGTTCACTTAACCCCTTGTTACGTTCCCCGAGGGGTCTAGTTTCCAAAATGGTATGCCATGTGTTTTTTTTTTTTTGCTGTCTTGGCACCATAGGGGCTTCCTAAAGGTGACATGCCCCCCAAAAACCATTTGTCGCCCTTCTGAGCCCTCTACTGCGCCCGCCGAACACTTTACATAGACATATGAGGTATGTGCTTACTCGAGAAAAAGTGGGTTTCAAATACAAGTAAAAATTTTCTCCTTTTTACCCCTTGCAAAAATTCTAAAATTGGGTCTACAAGAACATGTGAGTGTAAAAAATGAAGATTGTGAATTTCTCCTTCACTTTGCTGCTATTCCTGTGAAACCTCTAAAGGGTTAATACACTTACTGAATGTCATTTTGAATACTTTGGGTAATTTATGGGGTATTTCTAATATGAAGACCCTTCAACTCCACTTCAAACCTAAACTGGTCCATGAAAAAATAGCGAGTTTCAAAATTTTGTGAAAAATTGGAAAATTGCTGCTGAACTTTGAAGCCCTCTGGTGTCTTCCAAAAGTAAAAACTTGTCAATTTTATGATGCAAACATAAATTAGACATATTGTATATGTGAATAAAAAAATATATATTTGGAATATCCATTTTCCTTACAAGCAGAAAGCTTCAAAGTTAGAAAAATGCAAAATTTTCAAATTTTTCATCAAATTTTGGGATTTTTCACCAAGAAAGGATGCAAGTTACCACAAAATTTTACCACTATGTTAAAGTAGAATATGTCACGAAAAAACAATCTCGGAATCAGAATGATAACTAAAAGCATTCCAGAGTTATTAATGTTTAAAGTGACAGTGGTCAGATGTGCAAAAAATGTCCGAGTCCTTAAGGTGAAAAAGGGCTCAGTCCTTAAGGGGTTAAATGTGTCACTATGTTATTAAATGCGTCACTATGTTATAACATCCGTCACTATGCTATTACATGTGTAACTGTGCATTATATGCGTCACTATGCTATTATATGCGTCACTATGCTATTATATGCGTCACTATGTTATTACATGTGTCACTGTTATTACATGCGTCACTGTGCATTATATGCGTCACTATGCTATAACATGCATCACTATGTTATTACATGCGTCACTGTGCATTATATGTGTCACTATGCTATTACATGCATCACTATGTTATTACACGTGTCACTATGTTATTACATGCGTCACTGTGCATTATATGTGTCACTATGCTATTACATGCATCACTGTGTTATTACATGTGTCACTGTGCATTATATGTGTCACTATGCTATTACATGCATCACTATGTTATTACATGCATCACTGTGTTATTACATGTGTCACTATTTTATTACATGCGGCACTGTGCATTATATGTGTCACTATGCTATTACATGCATCACTGTGTTATTACATGTGTCACTATGTTATTACATGCGGCACTGTGCATTATATGAGTCACTATGTTATTACATGTGTCACTGTTATTACATGCGTCACTGTGCATTATATGCATCACTATGCTATTACATGCATCACTATGTTATCACATGTGTCACTATTTTATTACATGCGGCACTGTGCATTATATGAGTCACTATGTTATTACATGTGTCACTGTTATTACATGCGTCACTGTGCATTATATGTGTCACTATGCTATTACATGCATCACTATGTTATTACATGTGTCACTATTTTATTACATGCGGCACTGTGCATTATATGCGGCACTATGTTATTACATGTGTCACTGTTATTACATGCGTCACTGTGCATTATATGCGTCACTATGCTATTACATGCATCACTATGTTATTACATGTGTCACTATGTTATTACATGCGTCACTGTGCATTATATGCGTCACTATGCTATTACATGCATCACTATGTTATTACATGTGTCACTATTTTATTACATGCGGCACTGTGCATTATATGCGTTACTATGCTATTACATGCGTCATGTGACGCGTTCCTTCACTCTATAGTGACTTCCTCAGGGGTGTTGAGAACACCCCTGAGGAAGTCACTATGGAGTGACGGAACGCGTGGGGTCCTGGCTGTCCTGTCCTGCACATGTATCTAGCTGCTCCTCCGTCTGTGGTTTGCCATTTATATTGTTTAACACTTTGTCAATTATTTTCTATGCACATTGTACTTATCATCTTGGTTTATTATGTACCTGTATTGTTCTTTAATGTGCAAATTGAAGTAGCAGGCTGATCTTTGTTACCTTGGCAGGACAGGTTGGGTAGGGGGTTCATGGCCCCTTCCCATGTTGTGGTTTGCTAATTTTTTGAGCCTTTTAATTGTTTTTTGATGTCCTTGTTGTCTAATCTAATTCTATATTTGTGTTTTGTATACAATTAAGATGTTTACATATTTAACATTATTCATTTGGGTGTGCACTCTATGCAGTGATCTCTTTCTCTTTGTGCTAAGTAATGGGCTGTCACTTCCATTTTACTGTCACACTTCCTCATGTATTCAGTGCTGGTTGTTTTCTTAGGCAGCTATGATTCTACTTCTATTGCGTTATCATGTGTGTAGGTTTGCTATGTTTTGGGTCATGTTTCAGGTTGCCCCGATAGTGTCTCCACCAATTTTCTCATGTACTAAGGTTAGGTTTTAGGCACGCTTGTAGATCTGTCACACTATTCAGGCTGTCACTACATTCAGTACGATTATTTTGTTCATTTGTCTTGTTGTTTGCCTGTTACAATAGATTTGCTGTCATGTTTTCAGCTAGGTATAGCAACTAATTCTTGTACATCTTCAGGCTGTAATATTTATATCACTGTTTCTCATGTACACAGGCTGTTATGTTAGCTTCATTTTAATGGTTCTCATGTTCTTGCCTAGACTATCACGATAGCTTCGTGTCCAGGTATCTTAGTGTAAGTTCAAGCTGTCATGGTTGTTTCACTATTATGCTTGTGAGTTTAGGATGCATGTTACTGCATTACTCATAATTTATCAAGTAAACGCCACCAATTCACACGTAAACTGTGTAGGTACCTGTGTATGAGTGCAGGTATGTGGGTATTCGCGGTACTTTCCTGGTTTGACAAACTCAGGCCTTGCTCGTTTCCTAAGCTATCTTCATAGCATCATTACTGTTTTCTCATATTCAGGTCCACTGGCTTAGGCTGTCCATATTAGGCATGTTGTCTTTAGGCTGTCATAACGGCTTTTGTTCAGGTCTTGTCTTCACTTGACTAGATTGTAAGGTATGGCATTACTGTTACGTGATCCATTTGTTCAGCTCTGTTTCGCCTGCAGGCACAATGTTTACGTAAAGACTTGTCACATCCACAGGCACAATGGATTTTCCAAAGACCTGTAATGTCTTCAGGCATGATGGTCACGCTATGTCCTGTCCCAACTACAGGCACGATGGTTAAGTAATGTCCTGTCACAACTACAGGCATGATGGTTACGCATTGTCTGGTCACGACTACAGGCACAATGGTAAGTAATGCCCCGTCACAACTACAGGCACGATGGTTATGCAATGTCCTGTCACGACTACAGGCATGATGGTTACGCATTGTCCGGTCACGACTACAGGCACAATGGTAAGTAATGCCCCGTCACAACTACAGGCACGATGGTTATGCAATGTCCTGTCACGACTACAGGCACGATGGTTTTCACAATGTCCTGTCACTACTACAGGCATGATGGTTACGCATTGTCCAGTCATGAATACAGGCATGATGGTTATGCAATGTCCTGTCATGAATACAGGCACGATGGTTACGCAATTTCCTGTCACTACTACAGGCACGATGGTTGTGCAGTGTCCTGTCATGACTGCAGACACGATGGTTAAGCTATGTCCTGTCAAGGCACCATGGTACGCAATGTCCTGTCACAGGCACCATGGTAAATAATGCCCTGTCACGACTACAGGAACGATGATTACGCATTGTCATGTCGCGACTATAGGCACGATGCTTACGTTAAGATTTTCACTTCCACAGGCTCGATGGTTATGCAAAGATATGTCATGTATACAGCTACCATTGGTCATGTTGAGTTAGGTTAAGTATACAGGTAGTCAGCCTAGATGGCTTCATAGTCTGATTCACAGAGCGTTCATCGAGTAGTGTGAGTATTACTTTCTTCCAGGGTATACTGAGATTAATTGGGAGCGTATCTGTTTAACACAAATTCATTCTGTCATTGTTGCCACTTGTAGTATGTCATGATGTTACCGTATATTAATTTAAGCTTTCATTTCACCTACCCGTACTGTTATATTTTGCCACTTAGATTTTAGGCTATTTGAGGTGCAACAGGCGTTCACTTTAGAGAAGGTATTCGGATTATCCTGGTTCAACATAATGTCGTAAGGAGCAGGTATGGGTAAGTAAGTAGCTTGTCATTTATGAGGGTTACCATGTGCGTACTTCATACACAGTATAAACCGTGGTCACTGCTTTCCAAGTACTTATTCATATTGTTACGATTAGCATATTGTACTATGTCACTGTCCACGTATGGTTGTCTTCAGTGGTCATATGATTACTCAAAGATCCTCATGGTACAGATATTACATTTTCTGTGTATCTTTAATTACCCTACCGGTTAGATTTTTCCCCACTTTATAGGCGTACTTTCATTCGGCGGCTAGGGCACAATTAAAGCCACTTATTGTATTTATAAGGTAAGTCTTACTCAGTCATCATGCTTGGTCAACCTCAGGTCATGATTTATGCTGCATTGTAGTATAGGGGTAGTTAGGCTTGAGGCGTTCTGATAGTTGCCCTGACCACAAATGTGATTTTCAGTATTATCTGCCTGTCTTTGGGTTGTAGGTTGCGTATAGTTACCTGAGCTAGGAAGAACTAGCTGACCCCTACACTTATGTTACGTAGGAGATCGACTAAGCGCTGCTCCAGACTAAAGAAATAAACCTCAATAACAAAAATAATTCACCAAGGAGATGTTGGAATTGAATTAATCTAGATGTGTGAATGTAATGAGGATACGTTTATTGGGGAAAACTGTATAATTGAGAGTAAGCTCTACTACCCTGTTGGGCTGTCTCTAGCCTGAATGGGGTTGGGCATGAAGACATACAGGTTCTTAACCAGATGAGGTAGGTAATTGAAGACAACAGGTCACACCATTAACCACTTAAGGACGCAGGGCATACAGGTACACCCCCGTTCCCGAGTCCTTAAGGATTCAGAGCGTACCTGTACGTCCTGAGTCCTGCTAAAAGGGTTTAAACGGTGCTCACGAGCGAAGAACGGGTTAAACCCCCGTGGGTCCCGGTGGCTACAGGCAGCCAGGACCCATGGCTAATGCTGGGCACCGCCGATCATGCCGATGCCCGGCATTAAACGCTTAGACGCCATGATCAAAGTTGATTGCGGCGTCTAAAGTGAAAGTAAAACTATTCCGGCAGCTCAGCGGAGCTGATCAGGACTATCGCAGCAGAATCGTCATTGTCCCAATCAGCTTACTGATCATCTGATCGCCGATCAACTGCTCCAGACTGGCCGATAACACTGATCAATGCTAAATGTTCGAACTATTAAAATATAAGGTTTGCTAAACCGCACGGCTGAAGGCATACATGTAAAAACATACCATACAATAAAATTGTGCATTTTTGGTCACTTCATATACTATAACAATATTAATAAAAGCGATCAAAAAGTCCCATCAAAACAGAAATGGCATTGATAAAAACTACAGACCATGGCGCAAAAAATAAAAAAAGTTATAGGGTGTCAGATTTTGACAATTTTATACATACCAATTTTGGTGCATGTAGTTATAATTTTTTAAAGTAGTAAAATAAATAAAACCTACATAAATTGGGTATCCCTGTCATCGTATCGACCTACAGAATAAAAAAAGGTTGTAATTTAAAGAATTTATTTGCAAATTATGGTGGAAAATAAGTATTTGGTCAATAACAAAAGTTGATCTCAATACTTTGTTATATACCTTTTGTTGGCAATGACAGAGGTCAAACGTTTTCTGTAAGTCTTCACAAGGTTTTCACACACTGTTGCTGGTATTTTGGCCCATTCCTCCATGCAGATCTCTCTAGAGCAGTGATGTTTTTGGGTTGTCGCTGGGTAGCACGGACTTTCAACTCCTTCCAAAGGTTTTCTATGGGGTTGAGATCTGGAGATTGGCTCCAGATTGGCTTCGTTGCCTTGGCAGTGTGTTTGGGATCATTGTCATGCTGAAAGACCCAGCCGCGTTTCATCTTCAATGTCTTTGCTGATGGAAGGAAGTTTTCACTAAAAATTTCATGTTTCCACCCCATGCTTCACAGTAGGTATGGTGTTCTTTGGATGCAACTCAGCATTCTTTCTCCTCCAAACATGACGAGTTGAGTTTTTACCGAAAAGTTCTACTTTGGTTTCATTTGACCACATGACATTCTCCCAATCCTCTTCTGGATCATCCAAATGCTCTCTAGCAAACTTCAGACGGGCCCGGACATGTACTGGCTTAAACAGGGGGACACGTCTGGCACTGCAGGATTTGAGTCCCTGACAGCGTAGTGTATTACTGATGGTAGCCTTTGTTATTTTGGTCCCAGTTCTCTGCAGGTCCTTCACTAGGAGCCCCAGATCGAGGGAGATTATCAGTGGTCTTGTATGTTTTCCATTTTCTAATAATTGCTCTCATAGTTGATATCTTCACACTAAGCTGCTTGCCTATTGCAGATTCAGTCTTCCAGCTTGGTGCAGGTCTACATATTTGTTTCTGGTGTTCTTCGACAGCTCTTTGGTCTTGGCCATAGTGGAGTTTGGAGTGTGACTGGTTGAGGTTGTGGACAGGTGTATTTTATACTGATAACAAGTTCAAACAGGTGCCATTAATACAGGTAACGAGTGGAGGACATAGGAGACTCTTAAAGGGGTACTCTGGTGCTTAGACATCTTATCCCCTATCCAAAGGGGGACCGCCGCTGGGGACCCCCGTGATCTTGCACGCGGCACCCCGTTTGTAATCAGTCCTGATTACCAGCGTTTGTAATCAGACTGATTACCGGCGACTACAGGGCGGCGTGTGACGTCCCGCCCCCGTGTGATATCACGCTCGGCCCCTCAATGCAAGCCTACGGGATGGGGCGTGATAGCTGTCATGCCCCCTCCCATAGGCTTGCATTGAGGGGCGGAGGGTGACATCACACGGGGGCATGACGCCACACGCCGCCCGCCCTGTAGTCGCCGGTAATCATTCCCGGAGCGAACACGCTCCGGGGACTGATTACAAACGGGGTGCCGCGTGCAAGATCACGGGGGTCCCCAGCGGCGGGACTCCCGCGATCAGGCATCTTATCCCCTATCCTTTGGATAGGGGATAAGATGTCTAAGCACCAGAGAACCCCTTTAAAGAAGAAGTTACAGGTCTGTGAGAGACAGAAATCTTGCTTGTTTGTGGATGACAAAAATACTTATTTTCCACCATAATTTGCAAATAAATTCTTTAAAAATCAGACATTGTGATTTTATGGATTTTTTTCTCATCATGTCTCTCATAGTTGAGGTATACCTATGATGAAAATTACAGGCCTCTCTCATCTTTTTAAGTGCGAGAACTTGCACAATTGGTGACTGACTAAATGTTTTTTTGCCCCACTGTTATTACATTTAGAGCTGTCACATGCAGAGCCCCTCCACAGTATAATCACATGCAGAGCCCCTCCACAGTATAATCACATGCAGAGCCCCTCCACAGTATAATCACATGCAGAGCCCCTCCACAGTATAATCACATGCAGAGCCCCTCCCCAGTATAATCACATGTAAACCCCATTATCATCACATGCAGAGCCCCTCCACAGTGTAATCACATGCAGAGGCCCTCCACAGTATAATCACATGCAGAGCCCCTCCAAAGTATAATCACATTCAGAGCCCCTCCACAGTATAATCACATGCAGAGCCCCTCCACAGTATAATCACATGCAGAGGCCCTCCACAGTATAATCACATGCAGAGCCCTTCCACAGTATAATCACATGCAGAGCCCCTCCACAGTATAATCACATGCAGAGCCCCTCCACAGTATAATCACATGCAGAGCCCCTCCACAGTATAATCACATGCAGAGCCCCTCCACAGTATAATCACATGCAGTGCCCCTCCACAGTATAATCACATGCAGAGCCCCTCCACAGTATAATCACATGCAGAGCCCCTCCACAGTATAATCACATGCAGTGCCCTCCAGAGTATAATCAAATGCAGAGCCCTCCACAGTATAATCACATGTAAACCCCAGTATTATCACATGCAGAGCTGTCCCCGCCACAGTGTAACCACATGCAGATCCCAGTATAATCACATGCAGAGCCCTCCACAGTATAATCACATGCAGAGCCCTCCACAGTATAATCACATGCAGAGCCCTCCAAAGTATAATCACATGCAGAGCCCAGTATTTTCACATGCAGAGCTGCCCAAAGTATAATTACATGTCAAGCCCATTATACACACATGCAGAACTGCTCCCTTATTAAAATTGCATGCAGAGCTCCTCACAGTATAATCACATGCGGAGCCCCTCCACAGTATAATCACATGCAGAGCCCCTCCACAGTATAATCACATGCAGAGCCCTCCAAAGTATAATCACATGCAGCGCCCTCCAGAGTATAATCAAAAGCAGAGCCCAGTATATTCACATGCAGAGCTGCCCAAAGTATAATTACATGGCAAGCCCATTATACACACATGCAGAACTGCTCCCTTATTAAAATTGCATGTAGTGCTCCTCACAGTATATTTACATGCAGAGCCCAATATAATAACATGTAGAGCTGCCCCATAGTAAAATTGCACGCAGAGCCCAGTATAAAGACATGCAGAGTTGCCTCCATAGTAAAATTGCATGCAGAGTTACCCACAGTATAATTACATGCAAAGATGACCCCAAAAGAGGTCTGGATGCATTTTTGGAGAGTAAGAACATTGCTGGTTATGTATATTAGATTTATAGGATCAGAAGGTTGATCCAGGGATTTATTCTGATCGCCATATTTGGAGTCAGGAAGGAATTTTTACCTCTAGTATGAGTGTTTTTTTGCCTTCCTCTGGATTAACTCAGTAGGGACTCATTAGGGTTATAGGTTGAACGTGATGGACTCTGGTCTTTTTTCAACCTTATGAACTATGTTACTATGTTACATAGTACAACTGCATTCAGAGCCACACACAGTATAATTACATGCAGAGCGCCACATTGTATTATCACATGCACATTACAACAACCAGCCCCCCCCATACATTATAATTACATGCAGAGTGAGGACACAATATAATTACATGCAGAGTGACGACACATTACAGTATAATTACATGTAGAGCCTCTTTCACAGTATACTTACAAGCAGACTCCCCGTCACACACACACATGTAGACTCCCCGTCACACACACACACACACACACACATGCAGAGCTCCCCGTCACACACATAGTATAGTATAGTATACCTACATGCAGTGCCAGCCCGTGCCCAGCTTACATTGGCCCCAGAGCCCCAACACAGTCTCACCTCTGACACCGGGCAGTGTCAGAGGTGAGTCTTCTAGGAGACATACCTAGTGTGTGGCGTGTCTGCTAGACAAAGGAAGAAAGGAGATTTATTGTTACTGTACAGCACAGTAGCGGGACTAGTTGTAAATGGCAACAAAACTGCAAAATCTTGTTGTATTTTCAAATTCTTGATCACATTGTAAATCATTTTGTTGACCACTTAGAGTGCTGCTAAGGCCTTGTTCACATTGCTGTCGGTCTCTGCTATACGGAGATCCGTCAGCAATCCGGCCAGAACGACCAGAGTTTAGCGGAGAACAATATAATGCAATATAAGCACAATTTTTTTACTCTGCTAAATTTCCGTAAAATTAACGGATCATCGATGGACACCATGCAAGTGAAAAGGATTCGTCGGCACCTGGTAGTAGCCATTTGCACCCTACCCAATTAAGGGTCCGATCGACTCAAAAAAACTAACAAAAAAACTAACAAACAAAAACAGACCCTTAACGGATCATATGCGAACGACAATGTGAACCTAGCCTTAGCTGGTCTGGGGATTTCTTTATACGAACTTGCTGACTGTTTTTAATGATAACTTTCAGAAGAGGGAGTACAGTTCTGGAGTATATAAGGGATGTAACTATAACAAAGAAGTAATTTAACATATGTACACAGTGATCTAACATTTATGTTCCTAACATATGCTTAATATATATATATATATATATATATATATATATATATACCAAAACTAGTGATAAACTAACCACACATTCTCACACACGCAAGGACAGTCAGTTTTCTTGTCTCTGTAATAATAGTTAGTTGTTAGTGACACTTACAGTCAGTGTTAGTTCAATGTTCTGCGGTTCCTCTGGTGCAGGCTAAGGAAAATACATTGAGATCTATTACTAAATGACTAAATCTAATATACCTTTTATAAGTACATTATGAAATAGTCCCACAAATACTACAAATGCTATTTGTTATCCATTTTATAAACAGCTCACTTATTTTTTTTATTAATTATGACATAAAACTATTATATTAAATAAGAAATTGTATTTTATGAAACACTTTCAGCATATGTGTAACCCTGTGTCCCCTTATTCTAAGGCCTGATGGAACTCCTATTCTGCTGGTGGATGCCTTAGGTGTAAGGCAGTGTTTCTCAACCAGGGTGCCACCAGCTGGCGCAAAACTACAACTCCCAGCTTGCTTGGAGTTGTAGTTTTGCAACAGCTGGGGGCACCCTGGTTGGAAACCACTAATGTAGGGTCATATGTATCATAGAGTCAGCCAGCATGGCTGTAATAGGCCCCTGGAGAGGAGGTTTCTTTGTTATTTCTCCATCCTTGCCATCAGGACAGTTCCTGACATAGACAGAGGTGGCAGCAGAGAATTTCTTTTCAGTCTGACCACAGTGCTCTCTGCTGACACCTCTGTCCAAGTCAGGAACTGTCCAGAGCAGGAACAAATCTCTCCTGCTCTGGACAGTTCCTGACACAGACAGAGGTGTCAGCAGAGAGCACTTCCTGTGAAACACACCAGTTCAGTGTGAGAAGCGTGCGGGTGTGTCCCTGTTTGAGCTCTCCAGGACTTCCAAGCAGACTACAGAGGCAGGTGTTCTAACAGCTTTTCCCAGGAGGGTGGCAGACTCCTGGGGAGAGCCTCCCTGCATGGAGCCCCGAGAATCTCGGGGCTCCACTTCCCGTTCCAGGCTGGCGGGGGGTGGAGAGAAGCCAACTACAGCCAGTCTTCCGGCCTGTGTGAGAAAATCTAGCAGGGACCGCAGTAATGTGGTCCCTGCTCCCCAGGCAACGGCGAGTAGTGGAAAGGCCACTAGTGGCAGGAAGGCCAAGAAAAGCCTGCAGAATGTTGAGATGTGGGGCAACCGAGACCCGAAAGAGTCCGCGGAAATATATTGCTCCAGGATGACGGCTCGGTTTACAGAGTACGACCGCTGTGGGAAAGAACTAAAGGCAGCCAGGGAGGATTTGCGCCTGGCCCAAAACCTGGCTGACAGGGGTCCCAAGAAAAAACGACCCGAGCTGAGGGTGAGAATACAAGCCCGGAAAACAGAGATTAAGGCGTTGGAAGAAAGGAGAAAGGTCCTTTTGGAAGGCAGTGGACTTTTCCGTGAAAAATTGCTAAACAAGGACAGATTCACCGCCATGAAATCCCCAGGTAAGGAGGTGGTGGATGATGGGGAGAGTAGTGGCGGTGAGGAGGAGGAGGAGGTGGAACAGTCAGAGATTGTCGGAGAGGCTGAGGGGAGGGTGGAGAGTGTGGTGCTGGATGGTGGGGCCCCTGCTGTCTGTGTCACCCCTAGCCCCCCCCTCAGTGAAGACCACCTTGCTGCTGCTCAAATGGTGGCCTTACCTGTGTCATCTGCTGATGAGAGCGAGGAGGACAGTGATGGCGGGGTGCTCCGGGCCATCATCCTGCAGGAATCCCCCACTCATTTCCAGAACTTTTCTTTTGGTGATGATCTGGGCCCTGAAGGAGGGAAGAAGAAAGGGCAGAGGAGCAAAAAGAAGAGGAAAGTGGGAGAAGTCACCCGTTTTGTATTTAGTCCTTTCCAGCAGTCTGGGCCGGCTGAGAAGTCGGTACAGGCTGCTGGGCCCCCCACTCTGCAAGACCCCACTTCTGAGGTGGAGCGGGGCCAGCACGGGGGGTACAGTGTGAAATCCAAGATGGCGGAGGGAGATGCTGAGAAGCCCTCCTGTCCTGTCGGTAGGGAAGGGCAGGACAGGCTTGAAGTGGGGGGCGGTCCCCTGGGCATTGCTGGTGCTGCAGGGAACTCCCTTGTGAGGGGGGGGAGTGTCCGGGCATCAGCTGGACAGTCCATGCGGTCGTTCAGTGCAAGTGCTGACATAATGGAAACTTCCCCTGTGAGGGAGGGGATTTCCTACACGTCACATGGTGGAGGAGGGGCGGCCCTGCTCATGGAAGTGACGTCAGGAGATGGAACTAGTGACATCAGCGGCAGAGATGTGATGCCAGAGGCAGAGTTAGTGACATCGGCACCAGCAACATTACAGTCTATCCCGGCCAGCTCAGCCAAAAGTAAGAGTGAAAAAGTTACTGCACTGAAAGGGTTTAGTAATACCTGTGTGGATGAGAGGAGTGGTAGTACTGTGAATGGGAGGAGTGGAAGTTCTGTGGATGAGAGGAGTAGTGGTGTGAATGGGAGGAGTGGTAGTGCTGTGAATGGGAGGAGTGGAAGTGCTGTGGATGAGAGGAGTAGTGGTGTGAATGAGAGGAGTGGTAGTGCTGTGAATGGGAGGAGTGGAAGTGCTGTGGATGAGAGGAGTAGTGGTGTGAATGGGAGGAGTGGTAGTGCTGTGAATGGGAGGAGTGGAAGTTCTCTGGATGAGAGGAGTAGTGGTGTGAATGGGAGGAGTGGTAGTGGTGTGAATGGGAGGAGTGGAAGTACTG
Source organism: Hyla sarda (assembly GCF_029499605.1). Taxonomy (NCBI): domain Eukaryota; kingdom Metazoa; phylum Chordata; class Amphibia; order Anura; family Hylidae; genus Hyla; species Hyla sarda. The sequence continues at coordinate 77,071,643 of NC_079200.1, read as the reverse complement.
TGGATGAGAGGAGTAGTGGTGTGAATGGGAGGAGTGGTAGTGGTGCAGATGGGAGGAGTGGTAGTGCTGTGGATGAGAGGAATGGTAGTGGTATGAATAGGAGGAGTGTCATGGATGGGAGGAATGATTGTGGTGTAAGTGCTGGTGGCTCTGGTGTGACGGGGTCTGGTCCGGCTGCCCCCCCAGTCGCCAGGAGTTATGCAAGTGTGGCGGCTGGGGGTTCGGGAGGTTCAGGGAGTTCTTTACCTTTGGAATCTGGAAATGGTCACTTGCAGCGGCGCCTCCTGGAGGCGCTTAGGAGAGGAGAGAGGACGCTCCAGGTAGAGGGAAAGGAGGTGGACCTGTCTTTTTGGGTGGAGAGACATGGTCTTGGAGCGTTCCGAGAAAAAGATGGGGAGATCGTATGGTCCCTCCATACACCCGGGCAGGAGGCTGGCCGCAGGAATGTGGCCCGTTTGGTGTGGACTGGCAATGATGCGTGCCCACAAAGGGGCAAGGTGGTGGAGCTTCTGCTCCAGATGGGTTTCAGGGCTAGGGACATCTTTGCCCTGATTCACCCCTTCGGCTCCTCCGAGTTTGACGTCAGCTTTGTTAGGCCAGAGGGACTTGATCTTTTCTGGTCTAATTATGAGCTGATGAAGAACGAGCCCGGATGGCGTGATTTTGCTGTAAAAGCGGTATCCCGCCAAAGCATGCTGAAGAAGGTGACCGTATTAACCCGTAATGAGTCACTTTCATGCTACGATATCATGACCTGGCTGGGCAGGTACGGGGAGGTGACGGACGTCCCCCGAAAGAATTTTGATGAACACGGGATCTGGTCTGGGGCCTGGACGTTTTCCGTCCGTCTCAGGCGTTCAGGGAACACAGTCACCCACATCCCTTCGGCCACCTTCCTTGGACGCGACAGGATTCAGGTCTTCTACCAAGGGCAGCCGAAGCTGTGTCACAGGTGTGGTGACCCCAACCATTTTAGTGCAAACTGCACTCAGCAGATATGCGCCCTCTGCTGTGGGGTGGGTCACCTGGCAGCCACCTGTGGGCAGATTAGGTGTAACTTGTGTGGTGACTTAGGTCACCCTTTCAGCCGGTGTCCGCGCTCCTTTTCCTATGCTGCGACCACTCCTGCTGGGGAGAGCCTGTCGGTTGCCTCAGTGGGGGAGGGGACCAGCCATGGAGAAGGGGCACCAAAACCAGTGAGGGAGAAGCACAAGACCCCCTCTAAGCTGAGGCGAGAGGAGAAGCGCAGGTTGGAGAGGGTCCAGGAGATTTCCCAGGTGCCAGGGGTAGCTCTGGGTCCCTCTCCAGGCACGGGCTCAGTTGGTCAGCAATCTGAGGTTTTGGGTGAGACTGAGTTGGATGAGGAGGTCGGGAGAATTCGCAGAGAGGAGGGTGAGATTGCCCTCTCCTCCAGTTCTTCCCAATACGAAACAGTGGATGAGGAGGAGGAGGGAGGGCAGAAACTAAATGGTGACCGTAAAAAGAAGAGGAGGAGGAAAAGGGGAAAAAGTAAGGAGGTTCTGTTCCTCTCTTCTGTTACAGCCCCAGACCTGAAAAGGAACATCCCAGTCTCCGACCCTCTGATCGTCCTCTCGAATCGGTATGAGGCCCTCGGGGATACTATCTCGCCTCCTCCTCTTGAGGGGGAGGAAGAGGGGCGGGAAGTGGTGCAGCCTCAAGGGGGCGCCGAGCCTTCCACCCCTGAGGTGGGTTCCTCAAGGGGAAAGGCAACTCTGGATTCCAAAGGTAAAGATCCTGGGATGGATTTATCCCACAGCCTTAAAAGGGGTAAGGGGTCTTCCTCTGACTCAGATGGGGGTGGGGGAAAGGAGAGGAAGAAGGTGTAAGGGATAGAAGGCCGTCTAACTCAATCACCCTGTATGGCGGCACTCACCCCATTGACGCTGGCATCTATTAATTGTGCCAGCATAAAATCTGATACGGCTAGATTTGCAGCCTTTGATTTTCTCGGCCGCGTTGAAGCTGACATTTTCTTTTTACAGGAGACCAGGTTGTCAGATCTAGCCTCCCTGGTAAAAGCCAGGAGAGAGTGGAGGCGCGGTCCCTCCCACTGGTCTCTTGCGGCTGAGCCGTATAGTGGGGTGGCGGTCCTTTTTACCGCTCCTGTTGAATGCCGACGGGTTATTGAATTAGAAATGGGGAGGTGCCTGATCCTAGATGTCCTCATGAAGGGGCAGGAGCTCCGGCTCATTAACATCTATGCCCCGCAAACTAAGCGGGGCCGTAAAGATCTCTTTATGAGGATTAAGCCCTTTCTTTTTACGAGTCGGCAGGTGATCTTTGGAGGGGACTTCAATAATGTCACGAGGTCCCAAGATAGGAGAGGCTCCAATGGTCCGCTGACTTGTGATAGTGTGGCACTGATTAGCATAGCTAGAGAAGCTCGCCTAGAGGATGCCCACATCCGGAACCCCTCGGGCCACGCGGGTTTCACCTATCATCAAGGTAGTCGCAGGTCTAGAATAGATAGGTTTTATTTAAAGGAGGAAGCCGTCTCTTCCGCAGTGTCCGTGGTTGAGGTGGAGTTCTCCGATCACTGTATGATTTTGTTTTCCCTGAATGTTTCAGAGACCCCCCGGATGGGTAAAGGTTACTGGAAGCTGAATTCGTCCCTCCTGGAGGAAGTGGAGGTAAGACAGTCCTTTGAGGATTTTCTTCAGAGTCAGGTACCTTTACTGGGCCTATGTAGTAGTAAGTCAGAGTGGTGGGAGATATTCAAGAAGCGGGTTGCGGGGTTCTTCCACCAGCTCTCGAGCCTCAGGTCCCTGAACAGGTATCGCCTGTATCAGGGACTGAGGAGGAAACTCGAGCTTCTCGTCTCGACTGGAGGTAGCCGAGAGGATATCTCCAGAGTGAAATCCTTGCTGATGGGGTGTCAGTATGATAGGCACGCATCTTTGGTTTTTGAGAGGGATTACGGGAGGTACCGCTCACCCGACCCTTACAGAAACTGTAAGATGTCAGTGAGTAGTAAAGTCATTTCAGGACTGATTGATAGTACAGGATCTCTGAATCGGTCCAGATCAGGGATCTTGGAGGTCGTCAGATCCTTCTACTCGCACCTCTTGGGGAGGAAGGATCTAGATCGAGACAAGATGTCGGTTTTCCTGACTGAAACCATTCCTGAGCCAGGGGTAGACCCCTCTCTTGATGTTTTGGCAGAAGAAATCAGGGAAGAGGAAGTGAGACTGGCGATCGAGGGGCTTGCCCCTAAGAAGTCACCAGGTCCGGATGGCTTAACATCCGAGTGGTACAGGACCTTTAAGGAGTCTTTAGCTCCCCTCTTGACTGAGGTATTCAATGAGTGTCTCTCCTCGGGCACTCTGCCGAAGTCATTGAGGAGGTCAGCCCTGATTCTTTTGTCAAAGGGTAAAGATCCCAGCCGTATTGAGAATTGGAGGCCCATAGCTCTTCTCAATACGGACAGGAAGCTTCTGGCTAAGATACTGTTTAATCGGCTGGTGAAGTTTGCACCCCGGCTCCTTTCGCGGGCCCAGCACTGCTCTGTTCCAGGCCGAAGCACCTTAAGTGCGGTCCTTAGTGTCAGGGAGGCAGTGGAGCGGAGTAGTGCGGGTTTCTGGAAGGGGTACTTGCTGTCCCTGGATCATGCCAAAGCGTTTGATCGGGTGAACCACGAGTACCTCTGGTCCGTCCTCCTGAGATATGGCTTACCGAGTCCTTTTGTTAATTGGCTTAAGATCTTGTATGCAGGGGCAGAGAGTTTCCCACTGGTGAACGGTTGGTCTGGCCGCTCTTTTGAGGTGGGGTCCGGAGTCCGTCAGGGTTGTCCTTTGAGCCCGCTGTTATACGTGTTCGCAATCGATCCCTTCGTCCGGAGGGTAGATTGTGGGCCGTTGGCGGGAGTCGGGATGAGTCTGGCGGAGCTGGATGTCGCCCAGAGAGTGGTGGCGTACGCTGACGATGTCACCATTTTCGTGTCCTCGCGAGAGGAGGTCGATGTGGTGATGTCGGAAGTGGACCGCTACTCGGAGGCATCCGGGTCTAAGATCAACCGGGATAAGTGTGAGAGTCTCTGGCTGGGAGGGGGAGATCCCACGTTTGATCTCCCGGACACCCTTCCAGGGCCCCAAGAGTCAGCAAAAGTTTTGGGCATCATATTCGGCAAGGATGATTATCCCACCAAAAACTGGGATGGTAAGCTCCAGGATGCCGCTCAGAAGGTGGACCAATGGAAGAGTTGGTCTATGACCCTCAGGGAAAGGGTACACCTGACCAAATCGTACCTGCTCCCCTTGTTTATCTATCTGGGCAGTGTATGTATCTTGCCAGAGGCTTACCACACTAGGATCTACAGCCTGTTTTTCCAACTGTTATGGGGAAACAGGATGAACCTAGTCAAGAGGGAGGTTACGTACCGCACGAGGAGACTAGGGGGTTTATCTATGGTAAACCCTGTGGTGTTCTTAACTAACACCTTCTTGAAAGCTAACATCTCAAACCTCTGGTCAGAGAGGGCTTCTCCGTGGGTACTCTCCTGCAGGGAATGGTTTCGGCCTTTCTTCCAGGAATGGGAGACAGGAGGGCAAGTGAAGGACCTCCGTACGCCCCATGGGCATCTTCCGGCTTACGCTACCCCGACTCTGAAGGTGATACGTCGGTGGGGTCTGGGAGTGTGGGAGATCAGGACCCAGTCAAGGCAGTTCCTTGACAAACGGGTTCTGTTGACCCACTTCCAGAAGCCTCTGGCGCTCAGGGACTGCCCAGGTCGGGATCTGAGGGTGGGGTTGTACCTTTTAAACATGAAAAGGATCCCCCAGAAGTTTTGGGACTTGGCCTGGCGCTGCTTTCAGGGGAAGCTATATGTGAGGGACAATTTGAAGTGTAGGAACTCTGATGACCGGGGATGTCCCCGAGAAGAGTGCGGGGACACGCTGGAAAGCATGGACCATTTCCTGCTTCATTGTCCCTTTAATATAGGGGTTTACAACAGGGTGGGCGCTTCCATCGGCTGGAGTCAACTTGCCGGCCTTACCTATCAGGAGTGGGCTTATGGGGCATTCAGGAACCTGGGTGGCCGAGATCGGGGCACTTTATTCTTAGTTAGTTTAGTGGTTAGGTACTACACGTGGAATGCACGGTGTTTAGTGTCGACCCAACAGAAAATCCTCTCCGAGGTGGAGGTCTGTAGGAACATCACTGGTGACCTCGGGAAGATCAGGTCTTTGGAGTATGGCAGTCTTGGTACCAGTAGGGCTTCTCTCCTATGGAGAGGGTTTTCTTTTGATGTGCCCTAGGTACTAGACCTTTTAGGTAGAGTACCTTTATTTTGGTTAGGGACAGTGTTATAGGGATAGAGATAGGATGAGAACAGGGTTAGTTTGAATGGAGGGATAGGATTAGGGAGAATTGTAGGGGGAGTTAGGGAAAGAGTGTAAAATTATTTTGAATGTATCAAGTCTGCCATCCTTCTCCCTGGTGGTGGGCTGATGCATGTGCACGCTAGCTTTTTGTTTTGTTTTTAAGCTGATATGGTATGAAGGGCTTACAGGCGACCAAACTTGGGCCTAAAGTGGTTTGTGGTTCAGTGTGTATAAGTTTGTGTATAAGTTGGTTGGGAGGAGTGCTAGGTGGGGAGGGTGTGCTTGTGGGTGGTGGTGTTCATCTTTGGGGGACCTGACATGGGTCAGTTAAGGACTGGACTTTGTGAACTGTAAGAACGGTATGGACTCTGACCCATGTACAGGAGGGGTGGTATGGGTGAGGGTACAGTTTTAGTGTAGGGTTTTTCCTAGGGTTTTCTATTGATCTTGTAGGTGTTTTCTGTAGTGCATATATTTTGTTTATATTATATTTTATTTATATAGTATATTTAGTAATTTTGTACGTATATTGTGTTATATCTATATTGTTAAACCTATATTGTTTCATATTGTTTCATGTTATAGCGTTATGGTAGCCGGACCAGTTGTTGTGTTGATATGTGATTTATTTTGTTTATTTCAGTTATTTGGTCTGTTTTATGTTTTCTTTGGTATTTTCATTAGTCCCGGATAGAGGATCCAGTTAATTTGGACATTTTGTAAGTGAATGTATGTGTGATATGATTATTTTGATTATTATTATTCTTATTATTATTGCTATTTTTGTTTTTTTGGTTTTTTTTTGTTTATAAAAAAAATATGTGTGTGTGTGTATATATATATATATATATATGTGTATATATATATATGTGTATGTGTATATATATATATATGTATATATAAAAAGATTTAAAAAAATATAAATAATGTAAAAAAATAAGTAAAAAAAAAATATATAAAAAAAAAAAAAAGTAAAAAAACATAATTTTTTTTTTTTTTTTTTTTTTTTTGAGGTTTCTGTTTAGTTTTCTTGTTGCGTGTTCCCAAGTATGGATGGTTTTGAGTTATAGTCGGGTAATGATAACTTTTATGTTTATATTTTGACAAGCCAAGTTGTGCTATTTTATTTATTTATTTATTTTTCTTATGTTCATTTTCGGTAAGCGTGTGAGTGTTTGATTTAGATATTTTGGGCATATTTTAATATCTTAGTATTTTAGTATCTTAGTAAAGCTGGGCTGGCCGGTTAGGCAGGGTTTTGTTTGAGGTTTTGTTTTTGGTTCTAGAGTATTTCTTATTTATGTTATAGCTGGTTAAGCTTGCTTTGTGTTTTGTATTTGATAAGTTTTGTATTTTTCTAATAAAAAGAGTGTCAGCAGAGAGCACAGTGGTCAGGTAGAAAAGAACTACACAACTTCCTCTGTAGTATACAGCAATTGATAGGTACTGGAAGGATTAAGATTTTTAAGTAGAAGTAATTTACAAATCTGTAGAACTTTCTGGCACCAGTTGATATGGAGTACCCCTTTAACTTCTATACTTATTGCCCATCATTTCCTGTGTTTCTAATAAATGTTATTTCTGCTCTTAAGCCATACACATTAGATTAATGTCAGCTCACCGATTTCACCAGCAGACCATTAATGTGTTTGGGCACCCTGACTCTCCCCCAACAGATAATGTTGCATTTACAATTGGGATCGGGAGAGATAGTTATTATGCATTAAGCTATGTAAAATGTTGGTCATCTTTACTCTGGAATAAAATGGTCCCTTTTATCACCTGTAATTTCTTGGTTCTATGTTGTACTGCTCACTTTTATGTTATGCGCCATTCTAATGGGATCATACTACTGTTCCACCATCAGCTCTTGCTGATATAAAATCGCATATAAAATCTCTGATACCAGTGTGAACAGAACCAAATTAAAAAAAATAAAATGTTTATTTTATTTTATTTAAAAAAAATTTATAATCAAATATTTAAAGGGAAACTGACAAATGTATCAATCCCACTAACCTGAATATATTGTTGTTAGTGTCGATGATCCTCAATAAAACAATGTGTTCATTACCCCCAATCCGTTCAGGCTTTTCCTAGATATAGCACAATCTTGAAATATGCAAATGAGTTCTTATCTGCACTTGAGGTGGGGTTAAAAACTATCTTCACCTCTGACGCCACCACCGGGGTCCCGTCCACACCACCAAGTGGGGTGGTGTGAAGAGAAACCAGTGGGAGGCGACAGAGGTACAGATTGGTTCCCTTTAAAGGCACTGAAAACTATCATCAGATTTTACCCTAAATAACGCTTAGCAAAGCGCTATATATAATGCTTGGCAAAATCTGATGATTGGTTCCCTTTAAGAGTTCATTTGCATATTGCAAGATTGTGCGATATCTTAAAAACAGCTGAACGGATTGGGTTAAGGAATACATCGTTTTACTAAGGATCACCCACACTAACTACTTGTATATTAAGGATAGTAAGGTTGTTCCATCTGTCAGTTTCCCTTTAATGATTTTTCCTATTCATTTATTGATTGATTTCTTAGGATGAAGCTACATGAGCTGCCAACCACATGATGCCGAAACTACAGTTTCAAGCAGGGGCCATTTACTGGCAAAATTGTGCTACCAATGGCCACTGCATGAGGACGTGGTTTCAGCCACATGCAGATGAAAAACGACATGCCTTTCCCCTTAGTCAGACAACAATTTTCTTAGACTTACATTCTCCTGGGCTTTAAGAGTTTGTGGGTCTCCTTTAAAAGACTAGAGAAAAAAAGTTTATTAGTAATGGCTGCTGTGGGTAAGGATATCAGCAATAGGTTATCAGCATGTTATCAGATTGGTTTGGAGGTATTCTCCCCCAATGAGCAATATAGCAAAATGAGAATCGAGTAGCCAATCATGGAGGCACAGAGCACCTACAGCTCCATGATACAGAAACATGCATGCTCTAAGTGCCTTCATACACGCCATAACCATAAGGCATCAATGTAGGATCAGGAAGTTATGAAAGGAAAAAAAATGCACAAGATGCATGAACTAAATCATTAAAACTTATGGTATTTAAAAATAAAAGAAAATAGAAAAAAAGAGTAAAAATAGAAAACCTTATCTTTTATTTAACCAGAGCTTAATATGCTGATAGAGGAATATGATCTATCTACTGAAGTGCCCCTTATTAGAGCCTCCTGGATATCTCCTGTATGGAGATTGTACCTGTGACCCTAGAGGGCAGCATAAAACCCAGTGATCAGTTTTCTGTGGATCAATTCTAGTGAGAACGCACATTAGATTGGAAGAAGCAAGAATCAATGACCCTTTTGTGTCAGGTGGGAACAGTTCAGGCTGGGGGAGCAGGTGGGATAGTGCAGGGAATGTTTTCTTGGTGAACCCTGGCTCCTCTGGATGGATGTTTGGACAGTAGGGCTTATCTATTCATTATGGCTGGCCAAGTTCATTCCCCCATGGTGGCTGATTCCCCCTATAGCAGAAGGAGACTGTTAGCAGGACAATCTACCATCCACTAAAGTTATATAGATATAGATTTGTTCCAGAAACAAGACAATAGTCTGTTTAGGTCTGGTTCATACTACAGAATTTCCGACCAGAATTCCGCTCTGGATTTTTGGTTGGAAATTCCCCTGCCTGAAGGTAACATGCAGATGAATGGGCTTTCCTTAAAACCATTCACACTGCGGAAATTTCTGGTAGGAATAGAAAAACAGACAGAAAATTGTGATCAAATAATTCCACTAGAAAATGTAACCTGCACAATGTTGTGGCGGAATCCGCATTGCAGATGTTGCCGTCTATCAGGAGGGCAATGTCCATGCAGTCCTAGCGGCTGGAAATTTCAAAGTGTGAACTCTGCCTTAGAGTTGGCGATGGGCCTGACCAGTGGTTGTTAGTGGTGGGTCCTGTAGTAGGTGAGGCACAGCTGGAGAGGCAGCTTTTATAGAAGTGACAATAAGCTGTACAGTTCTTTCTCTGGATGCAGGAATCTCTGGTTCTGAGACATTATTAAAGGGCTACTGCAACTGAAATTAACTTATCCCCTACCAGGATTGGCGATAAGTAGCTGATTGTGGAGGTGTCCGACTGCTGGGAGCCATCTCCTGGACTGTACCCAGCACTCAGTGAGGATCACGCGCCATCTAGCGGTAGATGACATGCGATCCTCACTGAGTGCTGGGTCCCGTCCCGGAGACGACACGCGCTCCATTAATTCCTATGGGAGTACCAATGCATTGTCGAGTGCTGGACTCAGGTCTCTTCAGAGCTGCCATAGAAATCAAAAGAGCATGTGCCGTTTACCGCACATGCTCCTCACTCTAATTCGGGGCCCATTCTGGAGAACGCGGGGGGTCCCAGTGGTCGGACCCCCCATATCTTCGACTTATACCCTATCCTGTGGATAGGGAATAAGTAAATTTCCACTGCAATACCCCTTTAACTAATTTTGTAGGTAAAGGAAAACTGTCAGCTTGCTCCCACTGCACTAACCAGCAGTACTGGCTGGTAGTGCGGGGGACACTGACCAGTTTGATGCTTACCGTGCCCTGATCCACTGCGCCGTTCGGCCGTAATCTTCGATTTTCAGTGTATGCTAATGAGGTGCAAACTGGCACTCTGACGTCACCGCCGCTGGCCGCAGCGCTGCCCAGCTCATCAATATTCCTCCCCTCCCTCCGCCCCTCCCTCTTCTCCCCGCTCTGTAATGAAGAGAGAGGGGAGGAATATTGATGAGCTGGGCGGCGCTGCAGCCGGCGGCGCTGACGTCAAAATGCCCGTTAGCCCAGCCAATGGCAGTTAACACCTCATTAGCATAGGCACCTCATTAGCATAGACCGAAAATTGAAGATTACGGACGAATGGGGCACGGTAAGCATCAAACTGATCAGCGTCCCCCGCACTATACCGCTGGTATATAAGCTGACAATTTTCCTTTGATTTAAAGGAAAACGGTCATCCCATTTGCCCACACTAAACCCAATTTACTGGGTTATAATGCAGGTGAAGAGGAGACTGATGCGGGGTCTCTGACTAAGATACCTACCTTCAGTCCAGCCCCCAGTCCCCCTGAAGATCGGCTTCTATCTGCACTGAATTTCGTGCTGGAGGTGGGCCTGCTGAGTAGATTTGACTATTAATGGTTGCTGGTCACATGAGCACTCAGTAGGCACAAGCGCTTACGTGACCAGCAATCATAAATATTCAAATCCAGCCAACAAGCCAGCCTCCAGCGCGCAATTCAGCGCAGATAGAAGCTGATCTTCAGAGGGATTGGGTGCCGGACTAAAGGTATGTATATTAGTCAGAGACCCCGCATCAGTCACCTGTTCACCTGCACTATAATCTAGTGTATCGGGTTTAGTGTGGGTGAATGGGACAACCGTTTTCCTTTAATATCATACAGCGTTGGTCATGTGGAGCTCCAGTAGAAAAAGTTTGAGAAGCCCTGGTTTAGAGCATGTTTCAACGCAACAAGGGGCTCTAATAAAGGGGATAGTCAGTGCATAGGTACTGTATATAAACCTGTCTGTAAAATATGGCTAACCTTCCTCCAGAACGGCAGTGGACGGGCGGAGGCTTCTTTTTGGGGTCTCCCGCTCTCAGGTTGTTGGGTATCAGAGTCTGGGGCTTTTGTGTCTTGTGTTAGAACCTGCTCTGGGGACGACTTCTCTGAGTTCACAGACACAGACACAACGGGCGGCTCTACCACAACCTACAACAGAGGTTAGTCATTACAGGTAAGTGAAAGGACGATGATGAAATCTTCTATACCGATACCGAACGTGACAGAACAAATCATTATAACAGATATAGTGTTAGTTTATACTTCTCTATTATAATAAATACACTCTCTATATATTATTACTATATCATACATACACTAGATAGTATTACTGTATTTTGTAACAGGATAATTGTCTTGGTCATAATCAGTTATTAAACCTAATAAGACTGTGTTCACACATTGCAGTAATGTTCCCTTTTTGTGGAAACCTGTGATTATTGCCTTAAACCATTGAGTATCATACAAGTGAATGGATGGCTGACCCACAAAGTAACACATGTCGAATTTTCTATGGATAGAAAGTACCAGAAAATATTCAACAGGTCTGGCTGTCTAAGTCTAGTTTCATGCAACATAATATGGATACATTGTTGCGTTTCTAATAGGGCCACAAGTCCTGGGCTGACCATGGGTTTAAATGCAGTGTTTCCCAGCCAATGTGCCTTCAGCTGTTTCAAAACTACAACTCCAAGCAAGCCCAGACAGCCATAGGCTGTCCGGGCTTGCTGGGAGTTGAAGTTTTGGAACAGCTGGAGGCACGCTGGTTGGGAAACACTGGTCTAATGACATTTACTAATGGCCGTAGTGTGAAACCGGCATTAGAATGATCTGTGGAATTTACTAGGGGTGCTTCAAGATATTCCCCACATTCTGTCACATTAACTTACATTCTCTGGGACTTTTTGTGGTGGAGGGTCTGCTTTAAAAGACTGAGGAAGAAAAAATAATTTCCAGTTAAATATCCGTTTTGTAAGAGTTAGATAAACTAAAAAATGAAAAGAGAAGAAATTGTATTTTTCCTGATTTATAAATAAATCTTTCTCCTATTTAGAACTTTTCCCATAAATAATTTTTTTAAAGGGTTGGTATAGAAATTGACATAGATTTAAAGCCCCCCCCCCCGCCTCCCCATAAAAAGGCCTCTAAACTGCCAACCACATCACCCCCTTAATAGTGAAAAATGCATCATTCCCATTAAAGTGCCAGCTCCATGAATAGGGGTTATCCCGCTATTAAAAATGTATCTCCTGCTTAGCCAATCACAACCGCAATAGTGTCCCGCCTCGGTTGGGGGTTGGCTAAGCGGCTGTCACTGTTGAAATGAGTGCATCTCAGAAGGTGGGGGCCCGAGGGTTCACCGGGGAGAGTCAGACCCTGTGTTGTGGATAGAGAATAAGTTTTTAATAGTTGGATAACCCCTTAAGAACCTCCAGCAGTGACCCTCCTCTATCAGTACTACTACAACAGTTCTTCTCCAACCTGTTCCTCTTCAGCTGTTAAAGGGATTATCCAGGAATAGAAAAACACAGCTAATTTCTTTCAAAAACAGCTCTATGTCTGTCTCCAGGTTGGGTGCGATTGTGCAGCTCAATTTCATTGAAGTGAATAGAGCCAAGTTGTAAAACCACACCCAACCTAGAGACAAACGTGGAGCTGTTTTTGAAAGAAATGTGCTTTGTTTTTCTATTCCTGGATAACCCCTTTAAAAAAAAATTCCCATATCAACTGGTGCCAGAAATTTAAACAGATTTGTAAATTACTTCTATTTAAAAATCTTAATCCTACTAGTACTTATTAGCTGCTGTATACTACAGAGGAAGTTCTTTTCGAATTTCTTTTCTGTCTGAGCACAGTGCTCTCTGCTGACACCTCTGTCCATGTCAGGAACTGTCCAGAGTAGAAGGAAATCCCCATAGTAAACCTCTCCTGCTCTGGACAGTTCCTGACATGGACAGAGGTGTCAGTAGAGAGCACTGTGGTCAGACAGAAAAGAAATTCAAAAAGAAAAGAACTTCCTCTGTAGTATACAGCAGCTGATAAGTACTGAAGAAATTAAGATTTTTTTTAATAGAAGTAATTTACATATCTGTTTAACTTTCTGGCACCAGTTGATTTAAAAAAAAAAATTTCCCCCAAAGTATCCCTACAACTACAACTCTCAGCATGCTGGTTCTGCAAAAACAGGATAGCCAAATGTACAGACCACAGGGTCCTACAGTGGACCCTTTCTAAATATCAACCTTTGTACCCTCATACCCTCAGAATTGATGCCCTTCAACCACTACTATCTACAGTGCCCCCCCCCCCCCCCCAAAGTTATAGCCATAGTGCTCCCAAAAAGAGCTACTCCTAGCTCACATAACAATAAGAACAGGCTATTACAAGTAATGTGCCAATAGAGGGCAAGCAGCCAAAATACTGCTATGATCTCTATGGTCTGTTATGGTCATTTATGACTGGTGGTAGTGCGAACTGCTTCCTATGAATGATTCCTCCGAGTTCGACAATTTCTTCTAGTCCAAGAAGAGACACGATTGAAGATATAAATGTTATCTAATTTGATTTTGCCAACCTTCTTCCAGAATGGCAGTGGTCGGGTAGGGGCTTCTTTTGGGGGTTTCTCACTCTCAGGTTGTTGGGTATCAGAGTCTGGAGGTTTTGTGTCTGGTGTGAGAGCCTGTTCTGGGGACGACTTCTCTGAGTTCACAGATATAGACACAACGGGCTGCTCTACCACAACCTACAATAGAGGTTAGTCATTACATGAGGTATAGAAGGATGTAGCAGGTGAAGAGACATGTACTTACTGGTTAATACTACTGATAGTGAAAACATTAAGAAAAGTTAATGAGGGGGGGGGGATTCATCAAACAGAATCCAATATTTTGGCATGGGCAGTGTGTGTTGGGGTTGTGCCTTTTGTAGGCAGTATGCGCCTGAATTATGCAACTTCTTTTAAAAAGGCGTACATAGTAAGTTTATGACCATTGCACAAAACAATCCAAAATACTGAAACACTTTTGGGGCCAAAAAATTGCTGCGCCAAACAACTGAGACAAAAATAGACAAAAAAAACCCCTCCAAACATAATAGTAAATTCCCTCCATTATTTATAGGACATGTGAAAATTGCACCAAATTTATCAAATTATATTGTGATGTCCCAGTATGAGATATAGTCCCGTACAGTACTTAGGCCCTGTCAGGTTGAGTCCCTCTGTGCCCTAGGGGCTCTAATGCAGTGTCTCCCCCATAGTAATGTATATTATGTATAGAGAAACAATGGGGGGTATCCAGCTTCACAGATAACTGTTAAAAGTTCAAGCTTTAATGTAGTCGATTAAAAGAACATGGTAGTGAAGATAAAACAAGCACGCCTAACATGCGGCGCGCTTGTTTTATCTTCACTACCATGTTCTTTTAATCAACTACATTAAAGCTTGAACTTTTAACAGTTATCTGTGAAGCTGGATACCCCCCATTGTTTCTTTAGCATTATATACGGGCAGGCGGCCCGCTTCTCCGAGCTCCAGGGCTTCTGAAAACAGGCATCTTCCAACACGAATACAACTGAGCTTATGTGGCGAGTGAGCTGAGTGGCTCTTTTTTCTATATTATGTATAGTGTTATGTGTGTTATGTATAAAGGACATTTAAAGACCTTTGAGTTAGTCACATGATAATGTGTTCACATGATATGTTTGTTACCCAGAGAGCACCAGCTGACCAGGTGACCTGCAGCATTACCTATGGTCTTCTGGCTCAGCCCCCCTTTACAAGGCACAGTAAAGACCAGACGTCTCAGAACTAGTGTCCAGCACTTCTGGAGGCCTCAAGCCTAACCTACAGCCACATGCCAGTAAGTCAAGTCTTCTATGTCTGCTGTCATTACCTACAGTCAAGTCTATAGTCAAGTCTATTATAGTCATCGTGGCTGTCCTAAAGTCTGTCAAAATCACTACAAGTCCCAGCAAGCTGCGAGGTCCTTCTGTGCTACTGGCCACCTCTCTGGGATCCTGGCCTAGCTGCAAAGACAATTTCAATCTGTCTACCTCAGTAAAGCTACCGTTAACCCTGACCTGGTCTTGGACTATTTTTGCCCTGCCTAACCTTGGGATAGCGGAACTACCGTTCGGGTGGTTACCAGGAAAACCATGCCCTGGTGTCACGAACCTTTAGGGGTTAATAATACCTTGCCCCTGGGTTAAAACATCTGCCCCATTCACCTTCACACCCTGTGACACCACAATATGCAATTGGGAAAGAATTTTGGTGCAATTTGCTTGAAATTGGATTTAGGCAAAGCAAGGACATTGATCAGTGATGTAATCTAAGGTTCATATAGACAGGACTTGGTCCCAGATCTGCTCCTTGCTATATATTTGATTTGTTATTGTTGCTGTCATATAGTCATGTATTATTATTATTTCCTAGAAATATGTGGGTGGAGCCAATATAAAAATTATTGTCTGGCTATGTGGGTGGAGCCAATATTTAAGATGTCATGCACTGGTCTAGATTCCATGCCTCCGAATTGTCTGTAGATCCTAGTTTACATGCATAAATAGTGAGGGTGGTGTACACAGCAGTCATGTGACTCACTAGACCACTCTCCGGACCTTCATGCTGACGCTGTTTACATGGTACACATAGACCCCACCTTCCCCCCCAAGCTCCACCCTAGCATCAAATGTAAGTTGCAATATTCATGTCCTCCAGTTGATAAGAAATTGATTCCGTTATCTTTATATCTGAGTAATTCATTAAAAAAATATCAAGCAAAAATATTCTATGTTAAAGAAATTGCTATACGTGTTCTTTAATTCCACTTTAGTGGAGAAATTGTATACTAGAAGATTTACTTACATTGTCTTGATTTTTACGAGGTTGGGGATCTCCTTTAAAAGACTAAAAACAGAATATTAGTACATTATTGTAAGAGTTACGTTGTTAGTAAACAGTTGACAGACATCATAAAGGGAAAGGGAAAAGGTTTCATAGTAACTAAAGCTGGTCTATCTAAAAGGTTCCTGTCTAAGGTATATTAGGGCCTCCTAACTCCTCCCCAAAAGATGATACTGGGGGGAAATGGTAGAACATGTTGGATTTCCACTGTCCAACCTTGTTCTCAGAGAGATAAGAGCTATCTGGTAGGAGCATACCCCTCCACTCACCATGGTGAACACATGAATGTTCACCCATGCCAGATGTTCATGTGTATAGGGAGATCAGGAGAGAGCTGTTGTTTGAATAAACCAACTTAATATAAATGATGGCTTCCCAACTATACCTGATGGCAGACTTCAGGAGAAAGTCAGATGAGCCAGGAGAGAATAGTCTTAAAGGGGTACTCCCGTGGAAAACTTTTTTTTTTTTTTAATCAACTGGTGCCAGAAAGTTAAACAGATTTGTAAATCACTTCTATTAAAAAATCTTAATCCTACCAGTACTTTTTAGGGGCTGGATACTAAAGAGAAATCCAAAAAAGAAATGCATTTCCTCTGATGTCATGACCACAGTGCTCTCTGCTGACCTCTGCTGTCCATTTTAGGAACAGTCCAGAGCAGGAGAAAATCCCCATAGCAAACATATCCTGCTCTGGACAGTTCCTAAAATGGACAGCAGAGGTCAGCAGAGAGCACTGTGGTCATGACATCAGAGGAAATGCATTTCTTTTTTTTTGGATTTCTCTTTAGTATACAGCCCCTAAAAAGTACGGTAAGGATTAAGATTTTTTAATAGAAGTTATTTACAAATCTGTTTAACTTTCTGGCACCAGTTGATTTAAAAAAAAAAAAAAAAAGTTTTCCCACGGGTGTACCCCTTTAAGAGGGAATAAAGAAGTCTGGGGGGGGGGGGGGGGGGGGGTTGGAGAGGAGTCTGGTAGATGCTTTACCCATTAAGAACACTTACATGTTTGGCTGAGGCCAGCCTGCATAGGTATAGGGGAATCAGAGAGGTACTGTATAGTAAATTAAATCAGTGAGATAGAAGGAAAATACGAGTACATATAGTTTTTCCACCACTAGAGGGAGCTTAGGAACTTAGTGTAGACAGTTTATAATCTGAGCTCAATAATAACACAGTATTTAAATGGGCACTTATTAAACATGATTTTTTTAAATAACTTTTGTAATTGGCTTCCATTGCTGCTGTATTCATCTGGCCACCAGAGGTTCTCCCTTCTTGGCCAGAACACATTCTGTCTGGTCAAAATCTCAGATTTTGGTTTCCTGCTTGTAATGGAGGAAGTGTTTCTCTGCACTGAGCTTGACTGACAGCTGCACAGACTAAAAGCAGCACAGACTGAAAGCAGCAAAGAGCCTCACTGAAATATACACAGACTGAAAGCTGCTGCACAGAGCTTGATGTCTTCTATTCATCACAGTGCTGCAACGATGTGAGGGCGGAAGTGGTCCCCCAGCAAACTTCAGTGATGTCATGCCTGCTAGGAAAACCCCACTTTCTCTTGCTGGGAGATTGCACTATGTGAGCAAAAATAAAGGTAAGATATAGAGCTTTTTAAAGCTCTGAAATGTTTTCTTTTTTAAAGGTGTGAGAGGTGTTAGGAGTAGTTATGGAACATAGCCTGAGTTAGTTTAGTAAAGTTTATTTGGTGACAGGTACTCCTGCACTCCCCCTACTGGTGGATGCAGGCATTCTCTATTAGATATCCATGCAGGGAGTATGAAGCACTGTATCAAAAACTAAGCTTTTAGCTCCATAAAAATACTGTATATTATGAAATCATTTGACAGAGAATTTTAGATTTAAAAAAAACAAAAGTAATGTGAACATTCACAGCACTGGCCTTCAGCACTGAACCTTAGACAGGTCTGGCCTAGAGTGACAAGGTGAGAAAGACTGTGATAGGTGGCAGAGTATGTAAACCCAAACTTTGTATGGGACAGAACCCAGGTAGGAAAATCCAGATTTATCCAACCTTTCTCCAGAAAGGAACAGAGCGAGAAGATGGCTCCATCACGGGTTTCTCGTTCTCTTGTGGTTGAGCATTTGAGTCGGGGGGTTTAGTGTCCGGGACTACAATTTGCTCTGGGGTTGTGTTTACAGACACAGGTTGTGTGGCCTGCTCCTCCACACCCTACAACATAAATGGTTCAGTGGTTATTGACATTTTAGTTATGCTTAGTTATTGATTATTATATTACTAGTTTATGTTTATTACATGTATGTATGGTATAGGCTATTACACAATGATCGTGTCATTCGTAACATAATTATTGGTAAAAGTAATAGTAAGAAATAGAGTGCCTACAGATTGATCAAAACTGAGACAAAGCTTCTCCTATTTGCCTATAGCTACCAGTCATAACTTAAGCTTTTATTTACCCAAAGCAATTTGAGAAATGTGATTGGTTGACATGGGCAAATAAGACTATATATATATATATATATATATATATATATATTGTGCTACCAAATAAAATGTATCTATCTATTTTAATGCTTGATGGAGCACACACTTACATTCTCCTGGACTTTATTGGGTTGTGGTTCTCCCTTGAAAGACTAAAGAAGAGTTAAATATTAGATATCTCTGTTAATGGGTTAATAACCTGGTAAAAATAACTGTATAAAAGTCCCTGGGAGATGATAGTTAGATTATCACTTATACTGCATATGAATTAGAAATGTTTATTAATTGTATGTAAGTCACCATCACCCTGACGTCACATCTATCCACAGACACATATATGCACAATATCACCTACATACACACAATACACAATGTATAAGCTAAATATATACATACTATATCTAATTGTAAGACCCCATGTACATGGCATCCTGTGCCATGCTGCGTCCGTCTACATAAGAACAATGTTTCATCTCTGGGTAACATTGCTCCTGCTGAAATACGAGCCCCAGTGCTCAAAATCAGCTTCAGAACAATTTGTTGGTTTCTGATGTGCACACCCTTTAAAAACTATTAAAACTATTTATACTATTACATAGAAATGTTTATTTATCCCATAGGAAAATTATTTGTGCCCAAAAGACATGGAACATGAGAAGAACATTTTACTTGGCATGTTTTATTACTACCAAAACCAAAGTGGGATACCAGTCTAATAATACTATTTTTATCACGACAAAATGCCCTAATGTTATGATTGTGGCCTGACCTCCGGGGCCCCCCACCATCCTGCAGAACCCTCCGCCTCCCCTTATGCAGAGAACTGCTGGATTCAGGTGATCACTGTGCAGGGGACATCAGTGTGCACCTCTGTTATACTCAGTATCAGGGGGCCCTGGTGGTCCCCATAGCCTAGCAGTTGTTACGCCGAGCGCTCCGGGTCCCTGCTCCTCCCCGGAGAGCTTGCGGCGTTCTCCTCTCTGCAGCGCCCCGGTCAGACCCGCTGACCGGGAGCGCTGCACTGTCACTGCCGGCGGGGATGCGATCCGCCTAGTGGGACGCGCCCGCTCGCTGGTCGCATCCCAATCTGCTCACCTGTCCCGTTCCCCAGCTTTCACGTCCTGGCGCGCGCGGCTCCGCTCTCTAGGGCACGCGCATGCCGGCTCTCTAAGATTTAAAGGGCCAGTGCACCACTAATTGGTGCCTGGCCCAATCAGTGTCTATTAGCTTCCCTGCTCCAGGTGTATATAAACCCACTTCCCCTTCCTGTCATCGCCGGATCTTGTTGCCTCAGTGCCTAGTGAAAGCGTTTTGTGAGTGCCCTTACCAGTGTTACCAGACCTTCTGCCGTTGCCCTTGACTACGAACCTTGCTGCCTGCCCTGACCTTCTGCTACGTCTGACCTCGCCTCTGTCTAGTCCTCCTGTACCACGCCAGTCTCAGCAGTCAGCAAGGTTGAGCCGTTACCGGTGGACATGACCTGGTTGCTACCGCCGCAGCAAGACCATCCCGCTTTGCGGCGGGCTCTGGTGAATACCAGTAGCAACTTAGAACCGGTCCACCGGTACGGTCCACGCCAATCCCTCGCTGACACAGAGGATCCACCTCCAGCCTGCCAAATCCTGACAGCAGTACAGCCACATACCATCACTTACTGTATTTGGAAAATATAACATCACCATTTTGAAAAACAAGGTAAAAACATTAAAACCCCATGGGAAAGTATTTTACAGGTTGACACAATTGTCCTAATTTCTGGGTTGTCATGTGTCATGTGTGAACAGACCGTGAAGAAGTGAGATCTCATGACAAATACAATACAAAGATTGTTCCATTGTTCTGGCCCATAATCCAGTCTTCTCATGACCACACAGGGATTGTTATTCCAGAACAGCTCAGCAGGGCAGATGGAGTAAACTGTTGGCTGAACGCACAAATCTCATATATTGGGAGTCTAATAGTTTTACACATAAAGCTGCTATATATGACAACTCATTCATGTTCATACTGTAAACCCTGAATGAGCTGTAAATACCACAATGACTTGTAATCCAGAAATGTGCAGTCTGGTGGTAGTCTGTTTAGCTCTACTACCTTGTGATCTTATCTTCCATCATAACATTATGTAGCATCAGATAATATTTTATACACCCATTACTCTTCTGTGCAGACAGAGACCTTTATCTAACCTTCATAATGCTGAGGTGTTACCTCTAATGGTGGTCATGGACTATTCCGGTTACTTCTACTTGTACTGACCTTCCTCCAGAATAACTTTGGTCGGGACACCGCGGACTCTTTAGCAGCTTTGCCTTCTTCTTCTGAGGCTATGATCTGTTTTGGGACATCAGAAGTTTTAGGGTCCAGGATTGTTACCTGGTCTGGGGGGGACTTCTCTGAGTTTACAGACACAGACACAACAGACTGTTCTAGAACGACCTACAACAGAGATTAGTGGTTAGTAAGGAAAATGAATTATCTACAGAGACAGAAAGTGAAGAATTATAATTTTTATAAATGATGTTAAACAAATATTTACACTGCTCAAAAAAATAAAGGGAACACTAACAGAACACAACCTACATCTGAATGAATGAACTAATCGTATGAAATATTTCGTCTTTACATAGTTGAATGTGCTGACAACAAAATCACACAAAAATGATCAATGGAAATCAAATGTATCAACCCATGGAGGTCTGGATATAGAGTCACACTCAAAATCAAAGTGGAAAACCACACTACAGGCTGATTCAACTTTGATGTAATGTCCTTGAAACAAGTCAAAATGAGGCTCAGTAGTGTGTGTGGTCTCCACGTGCCCGTATGACCTCCCTACAATGCCTGGGTATGCTCCTGATGAGGTGGTGGATGGTCTCCTGAGGGATGTCCTCCCAGACCTGGACTAAAGCATCCGCCAACTCCTGGACAGTCTGTGGTGCAGATGATGCTCCAGATGTGCTCAATCGGATTCAGGTCTGGGGAATGGGCGGGCCAGTCTATAGCATCAATGCCTTCTTCTTTCAGGAACTGCTGGCACACTCCAGCCACATGAGGTCTAGTATTGTCTTGCATTAGGAGGAACCCAGGGCCAACCGCACCAGCATATGGTCTCACAAGGGGTCTGAGGATCTCATCTTGGTACCTAATGGCAGTCAGGCTACCTCTGGCAAGCACATGGAGAGTTGTGCGGCCCCCCAAAGAAATGCCACCCCACACCATTACTGACCCACCACCAAACCGGTCACGCTGGAGGATGTTGCAGGCAGCAGAACGTTCTCCACTGCATCTCCAGACTCTGTCATGTCTGTCACGTGTATCACGATGAGCCAAGTTCTATGGTGTTGCAATCAATCACCAGGTGTGGAGCTCCACTCTTAGCTCCCAAACATGCAGTATACAAGGTACCTGGGCTATATACGCAAAGGCAGTGCTAGCATACACATAGAAAAGATAAATTCACTGTTCCAGTAGAGTATAAACGACCAGCCGGTCTTCATTTATTTTTCTTTCTTCAATAAAGTGCAGTATGCAACATTTACACAGCTCAGAGGCAACAGGATATGACGCAACGTTTCGAGGGGCACGCCCCCTTACTCATGTGTGACAGTGAGTTTATCTTTTCTATGTGTATGCTAGCACTGCCTTTGTGTATATAGCCCAGGTACCTTGTATACTGCATGTCTGTCCCGTGCTTAGTGTGAACCTGCTTTCATCTGTGAAGAGCACAGGGCGCCAGTGGCGAATTTGCCAATCTTGGTGCAAATGCCAAAGGTCCTGCATGGTGTTGGGCTGTAAGCACAACCCCCACCTGTGGATGTCGGGCCCTCATACCACCCTCATGGAGTCTGTTTCTGACCGTTTGAGTAGACACATGCACGTTTGTGGCCTGCTGGAGGTCATTTTGCAGGGCTCTGGCAGTGCTCCTCTTGCTCCTCCTTGCACAAAGGCGGTGGTAGCAGTCCTGCTGCTGGGTTGTTGCCCTCCTATGGCCTCCTCCATGTCTCCTGATGTACTGGCCTGTCTCCTGGTAGCGCTTCTATGGTCTGGACACTACGCTTACAGACACAGCAAACCTTCTTGCCACAGCTCACATTGATGTGCCATCCTGGATGAGCTGAACTAACCTGAGCCACTTGTGCTGGTTGTAGATTCCGTCTCATGCGACTACTAGAGTGAAAGCATCGCCAGCATTCAAAAGTGACCAAAACATCAGGCAGGAAGCATAGGAACTGAGAAGTGGTCTGTGGTCACCACCTGCAGAACCACTCCTTTATTGAGGGTGTCTTGCTAATTGCCGATAATTTCCACCTGTTGTCTGTTTGATTTGCACAACAGCATGTAAAATATCTATCTATATCTCATGTATAATATTTATCTATCTATCTCATATATAATAATATCTATCTAAACAGGAGAATACAGCAGCACACTGCTAGCACAAAGATATATATGAAATATGAAATGCTGTATTGCTATAGTGAAAAATTAAACTTTCAACTTCAATTTTTCACTGTAGCAATATAGCATTTCATATTTTTTATATATATATATATATATATATATATATATATATATATATATATCTTTGTGCTAGCAGTGTGCTGCTGTATTCTCCTGCCTGTGTATATTTAGCCCAGCAGCCTGCACCTGTATGCCAGGTCCATGCAATAGTTGTGTATCAGTATGTGCTGATTTGTATTGCACATATTGGGGGAGGAGTGGCTACCTCCATGTTGGTTTGTGCACCCCACCCATTTTATAAGGTGCTGTGTGTTCCAGACCTTGCAAGCCTGGTAACTGATGCACAGAGGCACATTCATGTGACCTCCCAATGAGGTCACCTTCAGCAGTCTCACGCCACCATTTCCAAGCATGGCGGAGTGAGGCAGCTGAAACGGAGCACTTTTTTGCATTGGAAATGGAATAAATACTTTGCTATTTGCACTGAATTTTTGTGTGCCGTGGAATTCTCGGATCTTTTTTTTATCTATCTATCTATCTATCTAGAAAAACCAGTGGAGCAGCCAAAACCACTCAATGAGGAAACAACGGGTGCCAGCAGTAAAAGGTCCCGGGTCAAGGGTCCTATGGATATTCACACCAAAAAAGGAACCGCAGCACTCCAATGGAATAAATCGGAAGAGGTTTATTGACCTGACATCAAAAAGCGATGTTTCAGCTGCCCACTTGCTGCCTTTTTCAAGTTCAGCAACCAGTGATACTGACAAAGTATTTGTACAGGAAGTATACAGCAATTGAATTGATTAACAAGGTGTAAACAAATTAAATAAAGAAACATTTTACATTCAGTGATACATATAAGAATCATAAAATATACAAGAAAAGTGAGGTATACATGTTAAAATGCTTCACACTGGGGCCAGTGGTCCACATGTGATAAGGTCAGGTACATATCATTTTACCGTGCAGTGGTGTACATAAAAAGAGAGGGGCGGATCATACATACAGTAAATAGAATTAATTACCGGTCAGGGACATCTGTACCATGGCTGCCATGATGGTGTGGAATGCCACCTAGGCTCTCGGTGCATGTGCAAGAATGACTCACCGGCCGCACTGGCACCGGACTCACCGCAGCCAAGGAAACCAGTCCCGTGTATTCGACTCAGTATGACGCACTTCCGACACGCATTCGCTGTGTAATATACCCACTCTATTATTCTCCATGATAGTTCCGGGTGAGTGATTACTCCCTGACTAATATATTGTTTTGACGTGTTTTTAATCACGGCACACGTCCTTAGTCACAATCAGGACCTTATTAAGGCTGTTGGGTATCGATTGTACTAAATGACTTATAATTATGCACATGTACTTTCTATGTATGATGGAGTTTGTATTTGCACGTGTTCACTAGAAGACTGAGAAATAGGATTTGTACACTTTATTTGTTAATTGGATAGGAGATTGATACTCTTATATAGTGTGTAAAATGCACCATTTGTACTGAGCTTGAGAAAGACCAGGAGAGCTGGTTGAAACGCTGCTATGTGACATTCACTTTTTTTGATGGAATATGTTTTCATGTTTTTTCACGTATTGGAGTGCTGCGGAAATATTCTTCATTCTGTTTCTATATGGACTCCTGACCCGGGTCTGGTCTCTGCGGGCACCTAGCATTATTTTGGGATTTTCTCTGAATCAAGAGAGTGCTGTTTTTTTCTTTGTCATTATATCTATCTATCTATCTATCTACCCACCCACCTCTATTAGGTGTATATAAGGTGCCTTGGATGTTTCAGACCTTGCAATGCCTGTTGTACTGTTCACACAGAGGCTTATTCATAGTGTAGGGTCCATCCCAGAATGAGGTCACCTTACTGTGGTGGGACGGTCCACGCTATTTGGCGCCAAATTTGCAAGCTAAGTACCTCATTGTTACGCCGAGCGCTCCGGGTCCCCGCTCCTCCCCGGAGCGCTCGCTTCACCTCCTCCGCTGCAGCGCCCCGGTCACGTCCTCTGACCCGGGGCGCTGCGATCCTGCTGCTAGCCGGGATGCGATTCGCGATGCGGGTAGCGCCCGCTCGCGATGCGCACCCCGGCTCTCCTACCTGACTCGCTCCCCGTCTGTTCTGTCCCGGCGCGCGCGGCCCCGCTCCCTAGGGCGCGCGCGCGCCGGGTCTCTGCGATTTAAAGGGCCACTGCGCCGCTGATTGGCGCAGTGGTTCCAATTAGAGTTATCACCTGTGCACTCCCTATATTACCTCACTTCCCTTGCACTCCCTTGCCGGATCTTGTTGCCTTAGTGCCAGTGAAAGCGTTCCTTGTGTGTCCCTTGCCAGTGTTTCCAGACCTTCTGCCGTTGCCCCTGACTACGATCCTTGCTGCCTGCCCCGACCTTCTGCTACGTCCGACCTTGCTTCTGCCTACTCCATTGTACCGCGCCTATCTTCAGCAGCCAGAGAGGTGAGCCGTTGCTAGTGGATACGACCTGGTCACTACCGCCGCAGCAAGACCATCCCGCTTTGCGGCGGGCTCTGGTGAAAACCAGTAGTGGCTTAGAACCGGTCCACTAGCACGGTCCACGCCAATCCCTCTCTGGCACAGAGGGTCCACTACCTGCCAGCCGGCATCGTGACAGTAGATCCGGCCATGGATCCCGCTGAAGTTCCTCTGCCAGTTGTCGCTGACCTCACCACGGTGGTCGCCCAGCAGTCACAACAGATTGCGCAACAAGGCCAACAGCTGTCTCAACTGACCGTTATGCTACAACAGTTGCTACCACAGCTTCAGCAGTCATCTCCTCCGCCAGCTCCTGCACCTCCTCCGCAGCGAGTGGCCGCTCCTGGGATACGCTTATCCTTGCCGGATAAGTTTGATGGGGACTCTAAGTTTTGCCGTGGCTTCCTTTCCCAATGTTCCCTGCATCTGGAGATGATGTCGGACCTGTTTCCCACTGAAAGGTCTAAGGTGGCTTTCGTAGTCAGTCTTCTGTCCGGAAAAGCCCTGTCATGGGCCACACCGCTCTGGGACCGCAATGACCCCGTCACTGCCTCAGTACACTCCTTCTTCTCGGAAATCCGAAGTGTCTTTGAGGAACCTGCCCGAGCCTCTTCTGCTGAGACTGCCCTGTTGAACCTGGTCCAGGGTAATTCTTCCGTTGGCGAGTATGCCGTACAATTCCGTACACTTGCTTCAGAATTGTCCTGGAATAATGAGGCCCTCTGCGCGACCTTCAAAAAAGGCCTATCCAGCAACATTAAAGATGTTCTGGCCGCACGAGAAATTC
This sequence comes from Hyla sarda, assembly GCF_029499605.1. Taxonomy (NCBI): domain Eukaryota; kingdom Metazoa; phylum Chordata; class Amphibia; order Anura; family Hylidae; genus Hyla; species Hyla sarda. The sequence continues at coordinate 77,045,582 of NC_079200.1, read as the reverse complement.
CTGCTAATCTACATGAACTTATTCACCTAGCCACTCGCATTGACATGCGTTTTTCTGAAAGGCGTCAGGAACTCCGCCAAGATATGGACTCTGTTCGCACGAGGCGTTTCGTCTCCTCGGCTCCTCTCTCCTCTGGTCCCCTGCAATCTGTTCCTGTGCCTCCCGCCGTGGAGGCTATGCAGGTCGACCGGTCTCGCCTGACACCTCAAGAGAGGACACGACGCCGTATGGAGAACCTCTGCCTGTACTGTGCTAGTACCGAACACTTCCTGAGGGATTGTCCTATCCGTCCTCCCCGCCTGGAAAGACGTACGCTGACTCCGCACAAAGGTGAGACAGTCCTTGATGTCTACTCCGCTTCTCCACGTCTTACTGTGCCTGTGCGGATGTCTGCTTCTGCCTTCTCCTTCTCTACAGTGGCCTTCTTGGACTCTGGTTCTGCAGGAAATTTTATTTTGGCCTCTCTCGTCAACAGGTTCAACATCCCAGTGACCAGTCTCGCCAGACCCCTCTACATCAATTGTGTAAATAATGAAAGATTGGACTGTACCATACGTTTCCGCACGGAGCCCCTTCTTATGAGCATCGGATCTCATCATGAGAGGATTGAACTTTTGGTCCTCCCCAATTGTACCTCGGAGATTCTCCTTGGACTTCCCTGGCTTCAACTTCATTCCCCAACCCTGGATTGGTCCACTGGGGAGATCAAGAGTTGGGGGTCCTCTTGTTCCAAGAACTGTCTAAAACCGGTTCCCAGTAACCCTTGCCGTAACTCTGTGGTTCCTCCAGTAACCGGTCTCCCCAAGGCCTATATGGACTTCGCGGATGTTTTCTGCAAAAAACAAGCTGAGACTCTACCTCCTCACAGGCCTTATGATTGCCCTATCGACCTCCTCCCGGGTACTACTCCACCCCGGGGCAGAATTTATCCTCTCTCTGCCCCAGAGACTCTTGCCATGTCCGAATACGTCCAGGAGAATCTAAAAAGGGGCTTTATCCGTAAATCCTCCTCTCCTGCCGGAGCCGGATTTTTCTTTGTCTCCAAAAAAGATGGCTCCCTACGTCCTTGCATTGACTACCGCGGTCTTAATAAAATCACGGTTAAGAACCGCTACCCCTTACCCCTCATCTCTGAACTCTTTGATCGCCTCCAAGGTGCCCACATCTTCACTAAATTGGACTTAAGAGGCGCCTATAACCTCATCCGCATCAGAGAGGGGGACGAGTGGAAAACGGCATTTAACACCAGTGATGGACACTTTGAGTATCTGGTCATGCCCTTTGGACTGTGCAATGCCCCTGCCGTCTTCCAAGACTTTGTCAATGAAATTTTTCGTGATCTATTATACTCCTGTGTTGTGGTATATCTGGACGATATCCTAATTTTTTCTGCCAATCTAGAGGAACACCGCCGGCATGTCCGTATGGTTCTTCAGAGACTTCGTGACAACCAACTCTATGCCAAAATTGAGAAATGTCTGTTTGAATGCCAATCTCTTCCTTTTCTAGGATATTTGGTCTCTGGCCAGGGACTACAGATGGATCCAGACAAACTCTCTGCCGTCTTAAATTGGCCACGCCCCTCCGGACTCCGTGCTATCCAACGCTTTTTGGGGTTCGCCAATTATTACAGGCAATTTATTCCACATTTTTCTACCATTGTGGCTCCTATCGTGGCTTTAACCAAGAAAAATGCTGATCCCAAGTCCTGGCCTCCTCAAGCAGAAGACTCCTTTAAACAACTCAAGTCTGCCTTTTCTTCGGCTCCCGTGCTCTCCAGACCTGACCCTTCCAAACCCTTCCTATTGGAGGTTGATGCCTCCTCAGTAGGAGCTGGAGCTGTTCTTCTACAAAAAAATCCTTCCGGGCATGCTGTCACTTGTGGTTTTTTCTCTAGGACCTTCTCTCCAGCGGAGAGGAACTACTCCATCGGGGATCGAGAACTTCTAGCCATTAAATTAGCACTTGAGGAATGGAGGCATCTGCTGGAGGGATCAAGATTTCCTGTTATTATCTACACCGACCACAAGAACCTCTCCTACCTCCAGTCGGCCCAACGGCTGAATCCTCGCCAGGCCCGGTGGTCTCTGTTCTTTGCCCGATTTAATTTTGAGATTCACTTTCGTCCTGCCGATAAGAACATTAGAGCCGATGCTCTCTCTCGTTCCTCGGATGCCTCAGAAGTTGATCTCCCTCCGCAACACATCATTCCACCTGACTGCCTGATCTCCACTTCTCCTGCCTCCATCAGACAGACTCCTCCAGGAAAGACCTTTGTTTCTCCACGCCAACGCCTCGGAATCCTCAAATGGGGTCACTCCTCCCATCTCGCAGGTCATGCGGGCATCAAGAAATCTGTGCAACTCATCTCTCGCTTCTATTGGTGGCCAACTCTGGAGACGGATGTTGGGGACTTTGTGCGAGCCTGCACTATCTGTGCCCGGGATAAGACTCCTCGCCAGAAGCCCGCTGGTTTTCTTCATCCTCTGCCTGTCCCCGAACAGCCTTGGTCTCTGATTGGTATGGATTTTATTACTGATTTACCCCCTTCCCGTGGCAACACCGTTATTTGGGTGGTCGTTGATCGATTCTCCAAAATGGCACATTTCATTCCTCTTCCTGGTCTTCCTTCTGCGCCTCAGTTGGCTAAACAATTTTTTGTACACATTTTTCGTCTTCACGGGTTGCCTACGCAGATTGTCTCGGATAGAGGGGTCCAATTCGTGTCTAAATTCTGGAGAGCTCTCTGTAAACAACTCAAGATTAAATTAAATTTTTCCTCTGCATATCATCCCCAGTCCAATGGACAAGTAGAAAGAATTAACCAGATCCTGGGTGATTATTTGCGACATTTTGTTTCCTCCCGCCAGGATGACTGGGCAGATCTCCTTCCATGGGCCGAATTCTCGTATAACTTCAGGGTCTCTGAATCTTCCTCCAAATCCCCATTTTTCGTGGTGTACGGCCGTCACCCTCTTCCCCCCCTCCCTACCCCCTTGCCCTCTGGTCTGCCCGCTGTGGATGAAATTTCTCGTGACCTTTCCATTATATGGAGAGAGACCCAAAATTCTCTCTTACAGGCTTCTTCACGCATGAAGAGGTTCGCGGATAAGAAAAGAAGAGCTCCCCCCGTTTTTTCCCCTGGAGACAAGGTATGGCTCTCCGCTAAATATGTCCGCTTCCGTGTCCCTAGCTACAAGTTGGGACCACGCTATCTTGGTCCTTTCAAAATTCTGTGTCAAATTAATCCTGTCTCTTATAAACTTCTTCTTCCTCCTTCTCTTCGTATCCCTAATGCCTTTCACGTCTCTCTTCTCAAACCACTCATCCTCAACCGTTTTTCTCCCAAATCTGTTCCTCCCACTCCTGTTTCCGGCTCCTCGGACGTCTTCTCGGTCAAGGAGATTTTGGCTGCCAAAAAGGTCAGAGGAAAAAATTTTTTTTTAGTAGACTGGGAGGGTTGTGGTCCTGAAGAGAGATCCTGGGAACCTGAGGACAACATCCTTGACAAAAGTCTGCTCCTCAGGTTCTCAGGCTCCAAGAAGAGGGGGAGACCCAAGGGGGGGGGTACTGTTACGCCGAGCGCTCCGGGTCCCCGCTCCTCCCCGGAGCGCTCGCTTCACCTCCTCCGCTGCAGCGCCCCGGTCACGTCCTCTGACCCGGGGCGCTGCGATCCTGCTGCTAGCCGGGATGCGATTCGCGATGCGGGTAGCGCCCGCTCGCGATGCGCACCCCGGCTCTCCTACCTGACTCGCTCCCCGTCTGTTCTGTCCCGGCGCGCGCGGCCCCGCTCCCTAGGGCGCGCGCGCGCCGGGTCTCTGCGATTTAAAGGGCCACTGCGCCGCTGATTGGCGCAGTGGTTCCAATTAGAGTTATCACCTGTGCACTCCCTATATTACCTCACTTCCCTTGCACTCCCTTGCCGGATCTTGTTGCCTTAGTGCCAGTGAAAGCGTTCCTTGTGTGTCCCTTGCCAGTGTTTCCAGACCTTCTGCCGTTGCCCCTGACTACGATCCTTGCTGCCTGCCCCGACCTTCTGCTACGTCCGACCTTGCTTCTGCCTACTCCATTGTACCGCGCCTATCTTCAGCAGCCAGAGAGGTGAGCCGTTGCTAGTGGATACGACCTGGTCACTACCGCCGCAGCAAGACCATCCCGCTTTGCGGCGGGCTCTGGTGAAAACCAGTAGTGGCTTAGAACCGGTCCACTAGCACGGTCCACGCCAATCCCTCTCTGGCACAGAGGGTCCACTACCTGCCAGCCGGCATCGTGACACTCATATTTTCATAGTTTCATATCTTCATTTATTGCATTACAGCTGTATAGCTTTTCATGTTCTATCTATATACTCATGTTCTATCTATATACTCATGTTTTATCTATATACTCATGTTTCATCTATATCTTTGTGCTAGCAGTGTGCTGCTGTATTCTCCTGTTGCTATCTATCTATCTATCTATCTATCCTCCCTTTAATAAGAGGTAATATAGGGAGAACACATAGGGCACAGTAAACTCTATCACTAGTGCTTGTCACACAATAATACGACAGCTGATATGACTGGAGGATGGGGCAGTATGTGAACAATGACTGAGTTACATGACTGTGTCCTTATACAATGAGACAGTACACATAGTGACAGCTGGTTAAAAATCTGATTATTTCTGACATCCAGTCCAGAGACATCTCCCAGAATCGTGGGAGAGTGGCCATGGTCAGGGTTAGGATCACTATGTATTAGGTCAGGTTAATAGTCTTATCATGGATTCGCACAGGATAGATTATAACTATACTTACTTTCCCACCACTTGTCTGCTGCTCATCTTTTTTTGCCTGTGAAGGAAACAAACATAATATCAATATTGTACTAGACAGGAGGGCTAATAAATAGATTAATAATAAGTAAAGAAACGCACACAGTGAATATATGTATGATTGTTATGATGAACACTATTACCTGATGTTAGTATTCATGACCTGGACCACTCACTATGTGTTATTCATTTTTACAGATTATTTACATTTCAAATAATTGTCATGAGATTGGACCTTTGTACTTCATGGCTTACTATGATTATTTATTATCCAATAGATACTGGTTATCTATCTATACTGGTCAAGAGCCTCAGAATAACAAGAGTTGGAGTTGAATTAGTTACTATTAGTATGGAACTTCAGTTACTGTTTTATATAATAATTTTTATAACTTTTTTTTATTAATTTTTTTTGGCCAAATGGTTAAACAAAGTAGAGACAAAATAGTGCCCCCTATAGGTGATGGTTCATATCAATGAGGTTACAATAGCAAACGCAGACAATGGGGGGAGATTTATCAATAATGGTCTTGGCTAGATCATTTTTGTGGTTTGTCTAGAAGCCTTTCTTTTTGGGCGGTGCTGCTCCAAATTTATCATATTGTCGCAGTGACCATGATAAATTTTGCGCAGATCTGCATCTAGATAATTTTCACTGAAACCCCAGTGCAATTTCCTGCATCTGACGTTTTTTTCTGGCGTTTTTGCATTTGGAAATTGCATTTTGTGGGTACAAAAAAAAAAAAGGAAGCAGTAGGGATGGGAAACATTTTATTTAACAATGTTTTTTTTATAACAAAACTTTAATACATTTTTAATAAAGTGTGTGTGTTTCACTTTTTTTCTCTATATTTTTTAATTTTTTTAGGTAGTACTACTCCTCCCACCATGGAACAGACTCAGGCCAGCCAGTGATGTAAACAGAACATCACTTCATTCATATTTTCTGCCCAGAGTGGGGATTGGCCGGACGGTTGCAGCCGATCACCGCTCTCAGCGTGAAATATTAATGAGTGATGTACTATTCACATCACTGGCTGGAGAATAGTGCAGAGATGCGAAGCGAAGGAGAAAGCTGCTCCACATCTCTGCAATAGAAAGGACAATTGCATCGGGTGTCAGGAGTGATGCCCGCTGCGATCTGTCCCTTACTGCAGATACTACTACTCCAAACATGGAGCACACTCTGCTCCATGCTGGGAGCTGTAGTACCTGCATTAATAGACAGATCGCAGAGAGTGTAACTTATGACACTTGCTGCGATCTGTCTATTAATGCAGGTACTACAGCTCCCAGCATGGAGCAGAGTGTGCCCCATGTTTGGAGCAGTAGTACCTGCAGTTAAGGAAAGATCACAGTTGATGTCACTCCTGACACCCACTGTGATCCTCCTGTATAATGTATAGATGCGGCCGGCCGCTCTTCTATGGTCCCCTGCACTGACGTATATATGCACCTATTCATATTTCCCACAGAGAGTTGTGATTGGCTGGAACCATCTGGCCAATCACAGCTCTCTGCGGGAAATATGACTAGGTGTATATATACAGTACATACAGGAGGATCGCAACGCACCTCTTGCCATCTGTCAATTAGTACAGGTACTACTACTCCCATCATGGAACAATGTGTTTCATGCTGGGAGTAGTAGTACTACCTAATAAATGTAAAAAATAAAGAAAAAAAAGTGAAAAACACACACACACACACTACATTTTTATTATTGCCGGCTACATTTTTAGGTCCCTGCCCGCACACATAAATTGATCCCTGTTTAAAAATTAATTAAAAAATTGTTATAAAAAAGATACATTTCGTTAAATGCTATTTTTCCATCACTACTGTATCTTTTTTATTATTATTTTTTTAATGGTACCCTATGAAATTTTATTAAAAAAGGTATCTTCATCACTTTTTGGATCGCTAAAGTCTCTATCTCCCTCTCTTTCACTTTGGCTGATGTTTTAGATTCATGGCAAACAGACAGGAGTAGTAATTTTTTTTTACACCTGGTCAGGAGGTGGTCTAGATTTGAGTTGTTTTTTTTTTTGCTCCATTTGTAGGAAATTTTGCGCAAAAATTAAAAGCACGCAGATAATAAATACGTTACCACTGCATCCGTCACTTCAAAAACTGGTCTAGCAAGACCAAAAAGTCAAAATGACGGAATTTTTAACTTGTAAAAAAAAACGCAGAAAAATAAATAAACAATTAGCGCGAAAGCAAAGAAAATTTGCAGATTTAGACCCAAAAAAAGGAATAGAATACAATGATAAATAACCCCCAATGTGAGTTTATCTGGATCCATTACTTGTTGTTAAGGCTCGGTTCACTTCGAGTTGTCTTATGTTTAAGGTATAGGATTTATACTCTTGAAATGGATAAAAACAGATAAAAACCTTTTCTGGTTGACTTACATGATAAAAATCACATTGCAACGTATGCTTTTTTTTTTTTTTACTGTATACAATAGGGTCAACTATGCTTTTGTATACAGCAAAATTAAACATAATGAAAGGAAGCCTGTAAAAGACAAAATGAAGTGTGAACCAAGCCTTACATGATAATTAGTATAAATATTATTAACCAATCACATCCAGGGGATGGATTCATGACCTTAGTGGATTAGTGGATGAGCCAGAAACACTTTATTACAGATGGTAACTTGTTGTGGGGACCCCAAAAGTCCTTCCACCCAAGAAAGACGTTACCATGAGCTGTAAGTGTTTCCTGTCTCTACAAACCTTCTGCTTAAACAATCTGCTAAGTGTCCCAGACTTGGGGCTCTCCGACTTCTTCAGGTTTTTGGCCTCTGTCTCGGAGGTTTGTTGCACAGAACTCTTGTGTTTTTCCTTTTTTGAAGATTTTTTTCTAAAACCTCCATTTTCTTTTTTCTTGTAGCAAGAGGTGGAGAAGGACACATTGGTTACTTGTCATTTAGACCTCTCAGGGTCACTTATTTAGATGCAGTTACAATGACACACTGGTCAAAAACATTGACAAAAAGTTTGGATCATTAATGGTGTAAAGTTTGGTGACTTTAACAGTTATAGCCCTGTGTATTACTTCTGGAGACAACATCATAGCCATTACCCACTTCATTTGCGTAATATCATGGGTATAAGCTTTAATGTAAGGAATGTAGTTTGAATAATGGAAAAGTCCAACAACCGCTACATTGAATCCTTCAGTGTTCACCAACAACCCTAATTCTGAGTATAACAGCCAATGGTCACTATGCATCCCTCTCCTTGTCTTTCCAGTGTCCTTTATATAGCAATGTAGGTTCTGCTGCACATAAAAACAGCAGTTCACAACCTATGGAAGCCATTTTTAACTATGACTAATGGAATTTAACCACGATGAGCAGTAAAAGTTACATTTATGGCCTAGTCATATTGCTTTTACTGTAGTTACTGGTGTTAACTACCAGTGATGGTTTTGACCATAGTAACTAACTCTGGTAATGATGGGACAATCTTGGTGCCACTAGTGCACAAACGTTTTTAGAGGACTCAACAGCTAGCAGGGTCCTGAGAGTCACAATGACTCCTAAGCTGCTGTTTGGGGAACTCTACCATAAAAGGTCAGATTTACAGTATATCAGCTGGTTGGTGCTCAGGGTGTGACTCTGATCACCTCTCTAAGTCAATTCAGATCTGCCACACCTTTCCTGAATAAGGGCTCATTCACACTATGGAATTTTCAAGAAGAAATTCAGTGTGGATTCTGCATGCAGCTGCCTCCCATTGATTTTAATAGGATTTTGCTGCACTGTTCACATGTCGGATGTTCTGCAATGGAATTGGATTTCAGCGGAAGTTTGAATATGTGCAATGTTCCAGCAGAATCTGTCAGAGAAATGCCATTCGTCGATTTGCAGCGGATATCGACGGTGCAGATGTTCTTTGGAAATTCAGCAGGAAAATGAATTGCTAAATTTCTGTAGTGTAAAGGGGTACTCCGGGAAACTAAACCGATAGCCCATCCTTTCCCTCATTCATTAGCTATATAGAGCAGTTTGCCTCTTTCAGCTGTCCCTTACATGTAGGGAGTGAGAGAAAGACGCCATAATCTGATATTGCTTGTCTCTGTGTAAACCCCTCATTGAGACTTGCCCCCACCCTCCTGGAAGACAAACACCATGTGATTTCTGGCTTCACAACCACACCTCCCCACACTCTGTGTGGGAATCTTGTCGGAAGAGAAGCTGCTCTTTTCCTGCTGTAGATCTTATAACTGACTGCTGTCATTCAGAGCATAGCATGATTTATTTCTTGGGGGAAGGATAGTTTGAAAGAAAAGACATGTATAGCGTGTGCTGCTGACTGTTGACAACACAGCATGCACACACATAGTCAAAGACAACAGGGGCCACAGGAGCTGGCAAAATAACATGGATAACTACAGGGGACACAGAACAGGTATTGTGGTGGCTTTGGGGCATTTTTCTTTTTCTTAGTGGAGCACCCCTGGAGCACCCCTTTAACAAGGTTGTTAGGTCCAAGTTTTCTTAATCAAACTTGGGATTGATTCTGGCTCTGATGTTCACTATCTGCCTGCCTTGAACTATATACATCTGTCTGCCTTGACCTGTTTCTGTGTAACTTCCTGCCCTGACCTCTAACTTTCTATCTATTGATTAGACTTCTAGTTCTCTATTTGCCTTCCCTGACTAATGCCTGCTCTGTACCCATCTGCCCTGACCATTAACTGCCTATCTGCCCGCCTAATACCTATTTGCCTACCCTATACCTGTCTAATTTACCTGACCTATCTACCTGTCAGCTATGTATCTGTGTGCCTGCACTGATCTCAAGCTGTCTATATGCCTGCCTTGTACCTGTTTTATCAGGTTACTCTGCATGCTCTGACCTCAGATTTGTACAATCGTGCTTCTGTTTATCAATTCTGGCACCTTCCTTCCTAAACACCATCTGCAAGACTATGCCGTCAGAGACTATGCCGAGAACAAGGCACAATGGGGTAAATTCATCTAGCAACCAATAAGATCTCAGTTTTCATTTTATGAGAACAATATGAAAAATAAAAGCTGAGCTCTGATTGATTGCTATGGGAACTCTATGGCCCTGTTTACACTGCAGATTGCACACAGAATTTCCATTCCGCTTGCAGCAGCCCCTTTTGTTTCCCATAGGAATTCCTCTGCTTTGTACACACATCGGAAGATCTGTAACGAAACTTCCAACGAGGAATTGGTTTCCGGTGGAATCCGCCAGAGAATTCCTTTGTCAATGGGACAGCGCTTATGTCCACGACAGATTACTGCAGATTCCTGATCATTTTGCAAGGTGTGGATCCACTGAAGAAATTCAGCAAGGAAATTTCTCGGCTGAATTTCCTCAGTGTGGAGATACCCTAAGTGCAACAAAGGGGACCTATGAGTGGAGGGTAAATCCAATATTATTAACATTTGACCGCTAAGCGGTCACTAAGACCCTAAATTCCCACCCAATATAAAACTTAACGTTTAATGAGCCAAGATTAAAATAACCTCACACATATTGATCCATAATGCATTGATTGGCATGACACTGCATGCTATATTAAATGAATTGAAAAAATAGATTGTGGCTGCAGTCCACAATCTATAGTGTGAGACAATTAAAAATCTAACACATTGCCCGCCCGCCCGACGTTTCGCCACAGGCTGTGGCTTTATCAAGGGCTAAGAGGCAAATGGCGTGCAAACAAGCCTTGCAGGGGTTTAAATAACCTCCTGTCTCTGACGTCATTGAAACATGTCACTTCCTGTATTATCATGACATCTCATTGGTCACAATCCCGTGCAGACTATTGATTGATCGCTTCCTGGTCTTTCGCGCAGCTTCCTGGTCAGTGGCTGTATATGACTAAGTACTCGCGCACGTCCCTCTGCGCATCAGCACTGCGCATGCGTCCATACCGGAGGTCCGGGAATCTATCAGTTAGCGCAGGACTAATGGCGCACATACGTGGACAACTTCCGGTACCAATGAGGAGTTCAGAAGTATGGATGGACTCTGCTGGTTGGTCAAGGATGCTGTCAATCAAGTGAATTTAGCAAGATGCATCCTGGTCTAAATTCTATTGGCCAGGAAGCGATCAATCAATAGTCTGCACGGGATTGTGACCAATGAGATGTCATGATAATACAGGAAGTGACATGTTTCAATGACGTCAGAGACAGGAGGTTATTTAAACCCCTGCAAGGCTTGTTTGCACGCCATTTGCCTCTTAGCCCTTGATAAAGCCACAGCCTGTGGCGAAACGTCGGGCGGGCAATGTGTTAGATTTTTAATTGTCTCACACTATAGATTGTGGACTGCAGCCACAATCTATTTTTTCAATTCATTTAATATAGCATGCAGTGTCATGCCAATCAATGCATTATGGATCAATATGTGTGAGGTTATTTTAATCTTGGCTCATTAAACGTTAAGTTTTATATTGGGTGGGAATTTAGGGTCTTAGTGACCGCTTAGCGGTCAAATGTTAATAATGAGATACCCTAAGGGCCCATGCACACTACAGACATTCCACTCAGAATTTCCTAGTGGAAATTTCAAGAGGAATCCGCTGGGCTCAGCCTCCCATTGTTTGCTGCTCTGTTTACAAGTCGGAACTTGTATTTTTCCTGCAGGAATGTACATGTTCATTCTTTTGGCAGAATTGGTTTGGAAAAGCTCATAAGTCAATGGGAGTTTGATTTCCCATTCTTATATTTCTGGTAAAACTACACGCAAAATAGGTGCTGCTTCCCGGTGGTGCAGATCTGTGAGGAAATTCAGCAAGGAACCAAATCGGTCAGTGACACAGTGGTCCAAGCTCCTGTCCCAAGGCCTAGTCTATCCTTACTTCATTTTTCTTAGAAGCAAAGATGAGCTACCCTTTCACCTTACTAGAAGCTACAGAAGGAACTTACATGTTCATTACCAAACAGTGGTAAAGATCTCACAATATTGACATAAAAAAAAAACATTTACTGTGTAGTACACATTTTTGTGGAATGTCTTTGTGTGGCATACAGCTGAAAAAAGATATTTTGTTATATTCCATTGACAGAAGGTGAATGGGGGCCTATGGATATATATAACATATGCGCTGGAAACTTTTCTCGCCAATAAGAATTCATGCTGTTTCTGAAATAATACAACATTCTGGATATAAAAGGGTTTTTTACTAAACTTATTAAAGGGGTACTCCGGTGGAAAACTTTTTTTTTTTTAATCAACTGGTGCCAGAAAGTTAAACAGATTTGTAAATTACTTCTATTCAAAAATCGTAATCCTTCCTGTACTTATTAGCTGCTGAATACTACATAGGAAATAATTTTCTTTTTGGAACACAGAGCTCTCTGCTGACATATCCGTATTCATACTGCACTATTAGGATACTGTACCGAATTTTTTTTATTTTTTTAAACTGTATTGTGCTAATATTTTGGCATCACGTGTTAGTACAATTTAGAAATTCTATGGTGATATTCTTGACAAAACATTATCCCATATGGTTTATGTAAATAGGTAATTCAGTGGAAAACAAACCACGTTATCATGTACGCTGTATGGACAAAACTATTGGGACACCCCCACATTCCACCTCCAGGTGTTTTTAGGACCATTCTACACCCATAGTCATTCATATGGAGATGTTCCTCCTTTGCAGGTATTACAGCTTCCACTCTTTTTGAAACACTTCTACAAACTTTGGAGGTGTCTGTGGAAATGTTACCGATTGACCTTACAAATGCTTTTCTGGGAGAGACCCCGATAATGTTTGAAAGGGACTGACTTGGAAACATTATTCTAGATTATCCCAAAGGTGTTAGATGGGGTTGAGGTGCAGCCAGTTAAGCTTTTGAACATCAAACATCCACAACCATGCTTTTATGGACCTTGCTTTGTGCACTGGGGCACAGTCATGCTGGAACAGGAAAGGACCGAACCCAAACTGTTTCCATAAAGTTTATAATTCTCCACAATGTCTTGGTAGGCTGAAACATTGATGCCCCTTCACTGGTATCTAAGATGTTTAGGTAAACCTCTGAAAAACAAGGCTCTTAGCATTATCCCTCCTTCACCACAATTTATACATGGTTAAATGCAGGTAGACGCCAGATGGAGAAGGGCAGTTCCTCATTGCAGAGAAAACATTTCCACGACACCAGTGTCCAGTAGCTCCTGCTTTACACCACTCCATCTGACACTTGGCATCATGCTTGGTGATGTAAGGCTTGCCTGCAGCTGCTTGCCCATGTAAACCCATGCCATAAAGCTTCTGACTGGGCACAGTTCTTTTTGCTGATTCTAAGGCCAGATAAGGTTTAGAGCTCTGCGTTTATTGAGTGAGCAGAACATTGATGACTTTTATGCACTATTCAGCTCAGCTCTTGGTGATTCTGCTCTGTAAGCTCATGTGGTCTTTACTTCATGGCTCAGTTGCTGTGGTTCTTAAAGGGGTACTCCGGCACTCAGACATCTTATCCCCTATCCAAAGGATAGGGGATAAGATGCCTGATCGTGGGGGTCCCGCCGCTGGGGACCCCTGTGATCTTGCACCCCAGTTAAAATCAGTCCCCGGAGCATGTTTGCTCCAGGTCTGATTACCGGCGACCACAGGGCCGGCGGTGTGTGACGTCACACCTCTGCCCCCGTGTGACATCACGCTCCGCCCCTCAATGCAAGCCTATGGGAGGGGGCTTGTCACGCCGCCGGCCCTGTGGTCGCCGGTAATCAGAACCGGAGCAAACATGCTCCGGGACTGATTTTAACTGGGGTGCTGCGTGCAAGATCACGGGGGTCCCCAGCAGCGGGACCCCCACGATCAGGCATCTTATACCCCAACCTTTGGAACCTATAAGATGTCTAAGCGCCGGAGTACCCCTTTAAACTCTCCCACTTCTTGATAATACCAATCAAAGCTTACGGAGGAAGGAAGTCCTTTTCAGGGGTGGTTTCTTTTACAATACCATTTGAAACTCATGAGCATTCTTTCACAAATGTTCGCAAAGGTGACTGCATTGGTAGGGGCTGGATTTTATACACCCGTGGCAATAGGACTGAATGACACACAGGGATTCAATGGATAGAAGGTGTGTCCCACTACTTTTCTCCATACAGTGTATGTACAATGTACCGCTAAATGAATGACTGACTGTAAGCCAGCAATGATATTTAATATGAAATGCTTCTGATCAGTAACACCCCAATAATGTTAGGTCGTGTCATTTAATCGAGTCTCTTCTCCTCATGCCGTATAAGTGTGATTGCTGCTCAGAAGGAAAATCGCTGTTCAGCCATTGTAAGTAAATAAAGTTCCTCTATGTGAGGAACCTGACAGATAGAGATGTCTTTAATGCTTCTTGTCCAAACATTGAGCTTGGCATGCTTGTCTAGGCTCATGGGAAAATAAACAAGGTCTCTCCAGCAGGATATGCAAATGACACCAAGGCTGTATTAAAGGTTATAACTCCATCGTACTCATATGTCTCCAGTGTCCGTCTGTTAGTTTCCATTCCAGCACTATGATGTTTACTGAGTCTTAGAACTAGCAGTTGTTCATGGCAAAACAGTAATGGTTATACCATATACATTATACAAGAAGATGTATAGCTTATACCAGCTGTACATATATAATTATACTAGCTGAGTACCCGGCGTTGCCCAGTTTATCCTTGTTCAGGAGGATAATAAACAAAGGAGGAAGCTTTTGACTTCATATCCAGTACTCATATATTGTTGTCATATCCCATCCTCCTTTCCCGTCCTCCTATCTCGACCTCCTTTCCCGTCCTCCTATCCCGTCCTCCTATCCCATCCTCCTATTCCGTCCTCCTATCCCGTCCTCATATCTCGACCTCCTTTCCCGTCCTCCTATCCAGTCCATCTATCCCAACCTCCTATCCCGTCCTCCTATCCTGTCCTCCTATCCCGTCCTCCTATCCAGTCCTCCTATCCCGTCCTCCTATCCTGTCCTCCTATCCTTTCCTCCTATCACGACCTCCTATCCCGTCCTCCTATCTCGACCTCCTATCACGACCTCCTATCCCATCCTCATATCTCGACCTCCTATCCACTCCTCCTATCTCGACCTCCAATACCGTCCTCCTATCCCGTCCTATCACAACCTCCTATATCGACCTCCAATACCGTCCTCCTATCCCGTCCTATCACAACCTCCTATGTCGACCTCCTATCCTGACCTCCTATCCCAACCTGTAATATGTGTACCAGGTATTGAAATATCTCCAGCCGTACGGAAGTTATGTGGGAACATACATTTCCCGTTGATTTGCATGGGACTTTAAACAAAAACCCCGACCCTCACAAATGGGGGTAGTTAAGAGTTAAATTAACTATCCTATATTTTAAATGTACATATAAGTAACATGTGACCAAGTATTATCGAAATATCTCCAGCCGTTTGGAAGTTATGCAGTAACATATATTTCCCATAGATTTGTATGGGACTTTAAACATAAACCCCACCCCTGGCAAATGGGGGTGAGTAAGGGTTAAATCACCTATTCTATGTTTGTTGTTGACATATAAGTAACATGTGTGCCAAGTTTCATGTTAATATCTTTAGCCGTTTGGACATGATGCTGGAACATACACACATACATACATACATACACACACACGTTGAGTTTTATATATATATATATATATATATATAGATATACAGTATATACCCAGGTTATACCAGCATGGTCCATATCACTATATACAGAAGATGTATAACTTATACCAGCTGTACATATATAATTATATACAGTATATACCCAGGTTATACCAGTATGGTCCATATCACTATATACAAGAAGATATATAACTTATACCAGCTGTACATATATAATTATATACAGTATATACCCAGGTTATACCAGCATGGTCCATATCACTATATACAGAAGATATATAACTTATACCAGCTGTACATATATAATTATATACAGTATATACCAAGGTTATACCAGCATGGTCCATATCACTATATACAGGAGATATATAACTTATACCAGCTGTACATATATAATTATATACAGTATATACCCAGGTTATACCAGCATGGTCCATATCACTATATACAGGAGATATATAACTTATACCAGCTGTACATATATAATTATATACAGTATATACCGAGGTTATACCAGCATGGTCCATATCACTATATACAGAAGATGTATAACTTATACCAGCTGTACATATATAATTATATACAGTATATACCAAGGTTATACCAGCATGGTCCATATCACTATATACAGAAGATATATACCTTATACCAGCTGTACATATATAATTATATACAGTATATACCCAGATTATACCAGTATGGTCCATATCACTATATACAAGAAGATATATAACTTATACCAGCTGTACATATATAATTATATACAGTATATACCCAGGTTATACCAGCATGGTCCATATCACTATATACAGGAGATGTATAACTTATACCAGCTGTATATATATCATTATATACAGTATATACCCAGGTTATACCAGCATGGTCCATATCACTATATACAGAAGATATATACCTTATCCCCTTAACGACGCAGGACGTATATTTACGTCCTGCGCCGGCTCCCGCGATATGAAGCGGGATCGCGCTGCTATCCCGCATCATATCGCGTGGGTCCCGGCACTAATCAACGGCCGGGACCCGCGGCTAATACCACACATCGCCGATCGCGGCGATGTGCGGTATGAACCCTTTAGAAGCGGCGGTCAAAGCTGACCGCCGCTTCTAAAGTGAAACTGAAAGTATCCCGGCTGCTCAGTCGGGCTGTTCGGGACCGCCGCGGTGAAATCGCGGCGTCCCGAACAGCTGATCGGACACCGGGAGGGCTCTTACCTGCCTCCTCGGTGTCAGATCGACGAATGACTGCTCCGTGCCTGAGATCCAGGCAGGAGCAGTCAAGCGTCGATAATGCTGATCACAGGCGTGTTAATACACGCCTGTGATCAGGATGAGAGATCAGTGTGTGCAGTGTTATAGGTTCCTATGGGACCTATAACGCTGCAAAAAAAATGTAAAAAAAAAGTGTTAATAAAGGTCATTTAACCCCTTCCCTAATAAAAGTTTGAATCACCCCCCTTTTCCCATAAGAAAAATAAAACAGTGTAAAAAAAAAAAAAAATAAACATATGGGGTATCGCCGCGTGCGTAAATGTCCAAACTATAAAAATATATCATTAATTAAGCCGTACGGTCAATGGCGTACGCGCAAAAAAATTCCAAAGTCCAAAAAAGCATATTTTGGTAACTTTTTATAACATTAAAAAATGAATAAAAAGTGATCAAAAAGTCAGATCAAAACAAAAATCATACCAATAAAAACTGCAGATCACGGCGCAAAAAATGAGTCCTCATACCGCCCTGTACATGGAAAAATAAAAAAGTTATAGGGGTCAGAAGATGACATTTTTAAACGTATAAATTTTCCTGCATGTAGTTATGATTTTTTCCAGAAGTGCGACAAAATCAAACCTATATAAGTAGGGTATTATTTTAACCGTATGGACCTACAGAATAATGATAAGGTGTAATTTTTACCGAAATATGCACTGTGTAGAAACGGAAGCCCCCAAAAGTTACAAAATGGCGTTTTTTTTTCGATTTTGTCGCACAATGATTTTTTTTTTCCGTTTCGCCGTGCATTTTTGGGTAAAATGACTAATGTCACTGCAAAGTAGAATTGGCGACGCAAAAAAAAAGCCATAATATGGATTTTTAGGTGAAAAATTGAAGGGGTTATGATTTTTTAAAGGTAAGGAGGAAAAAACGAAAGTGCAAAAACATAAAAACCCGAAGTCCTTAAGGGGTTATACCAGCTGTACATATATAATTATATACAGTATATACCCAGATTATACCAGCATGGTCCATATCACTATATACAGAAGATGTATAACGTATACTAGCTGTACATATATAATTATATACAGTATATACCCAGATTATACCAGCATGGTCCATATCACTATATAAAGGAGATATATAACTTATACCAACTGTACATATATAATTATATACAGTATATACCCAGGTTATACCAGAATGATCCATATCACTATATACAGAAGATGTATAACTTATACCAGCTGTACATATATAATTATATACAGTATATACCCAGATTATACCAGCATGGTCCATATCACTATATACAGGAGATATATAACTTATACCAACTGTACATATATAATTATATACAGTATATACCCAGGTTACACCAGAATGATCCATATCACTATATACAGAAGATGTATAACTTATACCAGCTGTACATATATAATTATATACAGTATATACCCAGGTTATACCAGCATGGTCCATATCACTATATACAGGAGATAGATAACTTATACCAGCTGTATATATAATTATATACAGTATATACCCAGGTTATACCAGCATGGTCCATATTACTATATACAGGAGATATATAACTTATACCAGCTGTACATATATAATTATATACAGTATATACCCAGGTTATACCAGCATGTTCCATATCACTATATACAGGAGATATATAACTTATACCAGCTGTACATATATAATTATATACAGTATATACTCAGGTTATACCAGCATGGTCCATATCACTATATACAGAAGATATATAACTTATACCAGCTGTACATATATAATTATATACAGTATATACCCAGGTTATACCAGCATGATCCATATCACTATATACAGAAGATATATAACTTATACCAGCTGTACATATATAATTATATACAGTATATACCCAGGTTATACCAGCATGGTTCATATCACTTTATACAGAAGATATACAACTTATACCAGCTGTACATATATAATTATATACAGTATATACCCAGGTTATACCAGCATGATCCATATCACTATATACAGAAGATATATAACTTATACCAGCTGTACATATATATATTATATACAGTATATACCCAGGTTATACCAGCATGGTCCATATCACTATATACAGAAGATATATAACTTATACCAGCTGTATATATATATATATATATATATATATATATATATATATATATATATAATTATATACAGTATATACCCAGGTTATACCAGCATGGTCCATATCACTATATACAGAAGATGTATAACTTATACCAGCTGTACATATATAATTATATACAGTATATACCCAGGTTATACCAGCATAATCCATATCACTATATACAGAAGATATATAACTTATACCAGATGTACATATATAATTATATACAGTATATACCCAGGTTATACCAGCATGGTCCATATCACTATATACAGAAGATGTATAACTTATACCAGCTGTACATATATAATTATATACAGTATATACCCAGGTTATACCAGCATGGTCCATATCACTATATACAGGAGATATATAACTTATACCAGCTGTACATATATAAGTATATACAGTATATACCCAGGTTATACCAGCATGGTCCATATCACTATATACAGAAGATGTATAACTTATACCAGCTGTACATATATAATTATATACAGTATATACCCAGGTTATACCAGCATGGTCCATATCACTATATACAGGAGATATATAACTTATACCAGCTGTACATATAAAATTATATACAGTATATACCCTGGTTATACCAGCATGATCCATATCACTATATACAGGAGATATATAACTTATACCAGCTGTACATATAAAATTATATACAGTATATACCCAGGTTATACCAGCATGGTCCATATCACTATATACAGGAGATATATAACTTATACCAGCTGTACATATATAATTATATACAGTATATACCCTGGTTATACCAGCATGGTCCATATCACTATATACAGGAGATATATAACTTATACCAGCTGTACATATAAAATGATATACAGTATATACCCAGGTTATACCAGCATGGTCCATATCACTATATACAGAAGATATATAACTTATACCAGCTGTACATATATAATTATATACAGTATATACCCAGGTTATACCAGCATGGTCCATATCACTATATACAGAAGATATATAACTTATACCAGCTGTACATATATAATTATATACAGTATATACCCAGGTTATACCAGCATGGTCCATATCACTATATACAGAAGATGTATAACTTATACCAGCTGTACATATATAATTATATACAGTATATGCCCAGGTTATACCAGCATGGTCCATATCACTATATACAGAAGATGTATAACTTATACCAGCAGTACATATATAATTATATACAGTATATACCCTGGTTATACCAGCATGGTCCATATCACTATATACAGAAGATGTATAACTTATACCAGCAGTACATATATAATTATATACAGTATATACCCTGGTTATACCAGCATGGTCCATATCACTATATACAGAAGATATATAACGTATACTAGCTGTACATATATAATTATATACAGTATATACCCAGGTTATACCAGCATGGTCCAAATCACTATATACAGAAGATATATAACTTATACCAGCTGTACATATATAATTATATACAGTATATACCCAGATTATACCAGCATGGTCCATATCACTATATACAGAAGATATATAACGTATACTAGCTGTACATATATAATTATATACAGTATATACCCAGGTTATACCAGCATGGTCCAAATCACTATATACAGAAGATATATAACTTATACCAGCTGTACATATATAATTATATACAGTATATACCCAGATTATACCAGCATGGTCCATATCACTATATACAGAAGATATATAACGTATACTAGCTGTACATATATAATTATATACAGTATATACCCAGGTTATACCAGCATGGTCCATATCACTATATACATAACATATATAACTTATACCAGCTGTACATATATAATTATATACAGTATATACCCAGGTTATACCAGCATGGTCCATATCACTATATACAGAAGATATATAACTTATACCAGCTGTACATATATAATTTTATACAGTATATACCCAGGTTATACCAGCATGGTCCATATCACTATATACAGGAGATATATAACTTATACCAGCTGTACATATATAATTATATACAGTATATACCCAGGTTATACCAGCATGGTCCATATCACTATATACATAACATATATAACTTATACCAGCTGTACATATATAATTATATACAGTATATACCGAGGTTATACCAGCATGGTCCATATCACTATATACAAGAAGATATATAACTTATACCAGCTGTACATATATAATTATATACAGTATATACCCAGGTTATACCAGCATGGTCCATATCACTATATAGAGAAGATATATAATTTATACCAGCTGTACATATATAATTGTGATATCACAGTACAGGATATACATCTCACAGTCCTATAAGCTTTAGTCCCTGCACGTCCCCAGGGCTCACCTGCATTAAACACCTATAACAGTGATGGAGAACCTATGGCACGCGTGCCACAGGTGGCACGCCGAGCCCCCTCTGTGGGCACGCGGCCATAGTTCGCCATGGATACAAACTGGGGATGATGCGTCCTCCGAAGGCAGAGCAGGGGGAGGGGAGATGAGAAGCCGTCCAGCCTGCCCTCCCCTGCCCTGCCTTCTTTCTGCCATGAAGACCCGCGTCCTCCGGGAGGAGGAAAAGAGGGCGGGCGTGGCTTCTTTCTCCCGTGCAGATCTGCGTCCTCTTCCTTCGCAAGTCTGCACGGGTCGCAACTTTCCACCTCACACCAGCTCTCTAGCTCCCCAGCCGTTACACAGCACTCCAACATAACCCCCGCCTCTCGCTTCTCCCAACAATGGTGGTTGCTGTAGTACCAGGCAGAGGGAAGTAGGCAGTCGCTCTCCGGACAGACACCGGTAAACAGAGTCCCGGGCTCAGGGGGTGAGCGGCATGTAAGTAAGAAGTAAGTGCTGGGGCAGTAACAGTTCTCAGAGCAAATCCTGTGCTGGAGCTGTTTGTTGGCTCGTCTCGATACTGTGTGCTTCTATGTACAGTGCCCACCAACACCCCCCCCCCCCCGTATGTGCTGTGCCTACCTCAGCTGTGTGACATGTATATTATTGCCCAAGCTTTACTTGTACTGTCAGGTGGAGACTCATATCTTGGGCATTTACAGTTTATAAAGTCCATGTGCGGATGGATGTGACAGTGCAGTCCCCAGGCTCCCCACACAGCACCCATAGCACCCCCCACACACAGCACCCCTCAAACACACAGCACCCCACAGACAAACACAGCACCCCTCAAACACAGCACCCCACAGACAAACACAGCACCCCTCAAACACACACAGCACCCCTCAAACACACAACAGCTCACACACAGCACCCCTCAAACACACACACAACAGCTCACACACACAGCACCCCTCAAACACACACACAACAGCTCATACACACAGCACCCCTCAAACACACACACACACAGCAGCTCACACACAGCACCCCTCAAACACAGCCACACAGCACCCCTCAAACACACACACACAGCACCGCTCACACACAGCACCCCACAGAAAAACATACAGCACCCCACAGACACACACAGCATCCCTCAAACACACATCACCCCACACAAAGCACCCCTCACACAGCACCTCAGACTCACAGCACCCCTCAAACACACAGCACCTCAAACATACACAGCACCCCACAGACAAACACACAGCACCCCCCACACACACAGCACCCCAAAGACAAACTCACAGCAGTCAATTAGTAATGGTAACTGTATGAGTTGTATTTTCTAAACTTAAACCTCAGTATTCTGATTTAATTGCTGTGCAGGCACTTTCAAGGAAAAAAGTTGGCGTGCATTACGGTTTGGGCACTCAGGCTCAAAAAGGTTTGCCATCACTGCCCTATAATCTGTATAATTGTATATTATGAGTAAAGGACCTTTGATATGGTCACATGGTTATTGATCACATGATAATGGCTGTCAAGTGTTAAAGTCGCATGTTTTGTTACCCAGAGAGCACCAGGTGACCAGATGACCCGCAGCTAGCCTATGGGCTCCTTACACAGCCCCCTTTATAAGGAAGGGAGGAGCTGCAATCTGCCTCTTTGATCATTCATTGCTCTTAGATCCTGAGGTCGAGTTCAGTTCAGACGTCTCAGAGCCAGTGTCCAGCACATCTGGAGATCTCAAGCCTAAATTACAGTCACGTGTCAGTAAGTCAAGTCATCTCTGTATGCTGTCACTATCTTCATTCAAGTCAAGTCTATTATAGTCAGCGTGGCTATCCTAAAGTCTGTCAAGTCACTGCAAGTCCCAGCAAGCTGCAAGGTCCCCTCCGTGATACTGGCCACCTCTCTGGCCTAGCTGTAAAGACTGTTGCCATCTGTCTACCTCAGTAAAGCTACCGTTAACCCTGACCTGGCCTTGGACTCTTATTTGCCCTGCTTAACTAGGACTAGCGGTGCTACCGTTTGGGTGGTTATCAGTAAAACCACGCCCTGGCGTCACAAACATATAGGGATTAACACCGTCTGCCCTATACACCTCACCTTCACACCTCGTGGTGCACCACAAAATGTTGGCGTCACAAACAGGATGCGGGTGTGTGCCATATGCCACAAAGCCACAAGTCCGAATCTGAATTGTGTCCGAGAAAAATCGCATGCTGATGAGAAAAAGTTTGCGCCATTAAAGTTTACGGGACGGTTATTACTGCAGTGTTAAATAGAGGGGGAGGTGAAGGTAAGACTGTTTACTGTTAAGTCAGTACCTGAAAGGGTTAAACATAGTCTGGTGGTTCCCGCAAGCTGGAGCTGTCACAGCTCTGCCCTGTCAGTCCCCCGCAGCGATGCCTGTTCAGTGTTGTGAGGAGGAACTAAATGTCCGCCCTCTGTTGCACAGGGCAAGACTTTACCGACTGGACCTAAACAGGAAGTTCCCTGGGCGCAGCCATATTGGAGGTTCCGGCGGCTGCGTCCGGCTCCACTGTCCCCAGTCAAGCACCTGCTGCATCGCAGACTCTGCATAAACCAACAATCTTGTGCAGTAAGTCTCCAGCACCGGTGGCGACTCGCATTAACCCCTTAGTGCCCAACAGTGTCTCCGGGTACTTGCAGTATAGTGGGGAAGCGCTACTCAGAGAGTTCCAGTTAATACAGATTAGGTCACTGCAGCATCTCACCAAGCATATTAAAGTGACAGCGCACCCAATTCTTCTTAAAGTGACAGCGCAACCAATTCTTCTTAAAGTGACAGCGCACTCAAAAAGTCAACAGGATGTCAGGACCCAGCTCTCCAGCAGTGAGATCATCACCTGCCCCAGCAGCTAGGAGGATCTTGCCAGCCCTGCCTACAGTCAATGTCAATAGTCCTGGTGTTCCAGTGTCTGCACCAATATTCATAGTGAACCCTCTCCTCCCTACCTAGAATGGAGGCCCTTTCACCCTGAGGTATTTCAAAGAGAGGATGCAGAGTTTGTTTGTTAGAAGAAGTCCGCACCTGGCCAGCCTCCGAGAAGGCCACTGTAGAGCAGATCTTTGAAGGCCTGTACCATGTATTTGAGTCACATTCTCCATCAGAGGTACGTCCCCGGCTGTATGAAAGGCGACAGAAGCCAGATGAGACCTTGAGAGCTTATGCCATAGCCTTGCAGAATGCCCTATAGACTGTCCAACAATTAGATAGTATAACTCCTGAGCAGGGCAACAAGGTGTTAATGGACAGATTTATTGATGGGGCTCTTAATAAGTGGGACAAAGCCCAACTGAGAATGTTAGCAGTCCAGAATCCCAATATACCATTCCCCTCTTTCAAGAGGCTGGCTTTACAAGTGATTGAGTCTGAGACTGAGTTAGAGGAGGTCTGTACACCCCTTACACCCGTCCAAGAGCCACTAGAGGCGGTAGCTAGACCTATACCACCACCGTCACCTCTCCCTGCCCCAGTGTCATCTACTTTGCCGGTCACCGCAGTCCAAGCAACCCTGTCAGTCACTAAAGATTCAGACCTACATTGTATTAAACAAGACATTGCACAATTGACTATGGTTGTCCAGGAGCTCGCCACCCGGCCTGCTCCCCTCTCCAGTGAACAATCCTTGTCTAGTGAAACCCCCTCTGCTCTTGTCCCATGTAATTCCAGTTACTGTGCTCCTTCACCCGCTAGCTATTCTGGGAGTAATAGGCTCTTCTGTATGCACTGTAACAAGTCAGGACACTGGATAATGCACTGCTGGGGTTTAAACGGAATTCCGTCTGGGGTCAAGGACCGGCCCCCAGGAAAACATCCAGCAGTCACAACTCCCGCACGCCTTAAGTCAGGACTCTCACTTTATGTCACCCACTGCTCCTATGTAAAATTCATTGTAGAAGGTATGCCGTTGCAGGCGTTAATAGATACGGGATCACAAGTGTCTACTATATCCAAAGATGTTTTTTACAAGTACTGGAATGCTAATTTGTTGTGTGAGCCTGACAATGTTGATTTTAGAGTAGTACCAGGCAACGGGAAACCAATACTCAGACATGGATATTGGGAGCCAACCATCCAGTTGGGGAAACATGTACTCAGAGGGCAGGGAGTGATTGTAACTGATGTGTCTGCAGAGTTTATATTGGGGATGGATATTATGAGACACTGTTTTGCTGACATTGTGGATTCTTTGAACAGTTACCAATGGGAGAGTTCCAGTCCGACTAGTCAATTTGTCCAGTGTGGCTACACTCTTACCAAAATACACTCCAGTCGCCCAGTTGTATCTTCTTTGAGCCAAGTGACATCTTAAAAGAACGCAAGGTGGCCCGGCAATGGACATCTCAAGCGACTCCGGGACCTGCTGAAAGTCCCCTGAGCCCTGGTGGACACAACTCCAAGTAGAAGACGAAAGCAGTCGGAGGGATCAAATCAATGGAGTCATCAATGTCGCTAAGAGGTACCAAAAAGCTTTCAGTAAACATCCTACAGACTTTGGACGTACATTCATAATCCAGCACCGAATTCTGACAGGCGTCAGCCCACCTATCAAGGAAAGACATCGTCCGATCGTGCCAGGCATGTTCCAAACCATCAAAAAGATGCTGGTTGACATGAAGGACGAAGACGTCATTCAAGAAAGTCAGAGTCCCTGGGCGGCGCCCCATGTCTTAGTCAAGAAGAAGGATGGGACCATCTGTTTCTGTGTCAACTACAGGAAACTGGATGATGTCATCCATAAGGACGCTTATCCCCTTCCAAGAATCAAAGAGTCACTCACCACCCTTGGGTCGTCCGCCTACTTCTCCACCTTGAACTTAACCAGTGGGTATGGGCAAGTGCCTATGGCTGTGGAACACAGAGAGAAGACGGCCTTCGTGACACCCATGTGATTGTTTGAATTCAAGAGTATGCTGTTCGGGCTGCTACAATGTCCCTGCTACTTTCCAGCATCTGATGGAGCGGTGCCTGGGTCATCTAAACTTCCAGAGTGTCCTGTTGTACCTCGATGATGTCGTCGTGTACTCCAAGTCCTATCAGGAGCACTTTAGATATCTGTCAGATGTCTTTCAAGTTTTGATCAAATATGGGCTGAAGATTAAGCCGTCCAAGTGTCATCTGCTCAAACCTCAGGTACACTACCTATGTCATGTTGTCAGCGCCGAGGGAGTCCAGCCTAATCCCGAGAAGGTGGAGAAGGACTGGCCTACCTTGCGCCCAGTGAAAGATGTCCGGAGCTTCCTAGGATTTGCCGGCTACTACCACCGTTTCATTCCCCACTTTGCCCAGATTGCAGAACCCCTCACAGCTCTCTTATGGGGCAAAGCGTAGGAGAACAACAGCGGAAAACTACCTGTGGAGTGCGCTAAGGAGTAAGAAAGGGCATTCCAAGCTCTGAAACACTTGTTGACAGAGCCACCCATCCTGGCATATCCAGACTACTAGCTGTCCTGTCCCAAGTCCAGGAAAGGCAAGAGTGAGTGATAGCCATGTCGTAATCTGCAAGGAGCAGAGAAGAACAATGCCAATTACAGCTCCTTCAAGCTGGAACTCCTTGCCCTTGTATGGGCCGTGACTGAGAAGTGTAAAGACTACATGGCTGCCACTCCATTCACTGTCTACACGGATAATAACCCGTTGGCTCATATGAAAACCGCCAAACTGGGCGCCATTAAGCAGCATTGGGCTTCAAGATTGGCCAATTAAAACTTCACCATCAAGTACAGAAGCGGCAAGTAAAATATGATGTACTATCTCAAATGAACCCCGCGAAGAATCACCTTTCGAAGATGAGTGGGAAGACATGGAGATGCCCCCATTCTACCAGAGATCAGTCAGAATACTGTTACCACCCTTGAAGAGGGTGAACCCAGGTCCAAGAAGGTCCAGTAAGACCTATACACCTGGAAGACTCCGCAAGATGAAAGTCGAGTCATGGGGGATCTGTTGGACTACCTTCTGTAAAAAAGAGTACCAACCCGTCTATGCCGGGCCCAGTGTGACTTTGAGTTGAAATGTCTGTGGCGACAGAGGAAGCCACTGTTTGTACACAAAGGATTGTTGTATCAAAACTCTTTAGATCCGGTTTCTGGTGATAGACTTCATCAGATTCTGGTTCCCCGATGAGATGCGGCAATGGTCCTCAACGTATACCATGATCAATCAGGACATTTTGGAGTACACAAAACCGAGGCTACTCTCAGAGAGAGGTTCTACTGGATTGGGATGAGAAGCGACATCAAGAAGTGGTGTAGCGAGTGTGCCATCTGTAACGTCACCAAGAATGGGCGCAAAGACGCAAGAGCACCCCTCCATTCCATCCAGAGTGAAAGGCCTAACTAGTTGGTCATGCTAGACCAGGGGTCGGCAACCCGTGGCTCCGGAGCCGCATGTGGCTCTTTTACTCCTTTGCCGCGGCTCCGCGAGTCTGTCCTGGGTCCCGGTCACCCTCATTCCGGAACAATGCAGTGTCCCGGAATGATCTGAACCCGTGAGCCACCGTCATGGCGTCATCGGTTTACTTTTCTGCCGTTAATGCTGCCGCGGGGTGAGGGGTTAACGCTACCGCTTTCATGGGGAGAGGGGTAACTTAACCTCTCACCCCATGGCAGCGGCAGCGTTATCGCTGCCGCGGGGTGAGAGGTTAACGCTGCCGCTGCCCCATGGGGGATGGGTAACTTAACCCCTCACCCCATGGCAGCGGTAGCGTTAACCCCTCACCCCACAGCAGCAATAACCCCCCACTCCCCAGTGCATTAACCCCCCTCTCCCCAGCCCACCCCAGGCCTGGGCCCCCCAAAAAAGCCCACCCCAGGCCTGGGCCCCCAAAAAAGCCCACCCCAGGCCTGGGCCCAAAAAAAAAAAGCCCACCCCAGGCCTGGGGCCAAAAAAAAGCCCCCCCTAGGCCAGGGACCAAAAAAAAAAATCCCACCCCAGGCCTGGGCCCAAAAAAAAGCCCACCCCAGGCCTGGGCCCAAAAAAAGCCCATCCCAGCAAAAATATATTTTACATTGTTAAGTGAAAGTCCTTTTTTTCTTCAGATTGACAGCTGACTGCACGATCCTGTATATATAGCATTAAGGTAAGAAACAATATATGCAGTGTTATATTTATTTTAAATGTCACAATGGTTTTACGGCTCCCAGTTTTTTTTTCTTCTTCGGAAACGGGTCCAAGTGGCTCTTTTTGTCTTAAAGGTTGCAGACCCCTGCGCTAGACCATATCAAGTTGTCTCTTACCCGGTCCGGGTAAACTCATGCTCTCACCATGGTGGAACACTACTCCAAGTGGGTTGTCGTAGTGCTCGTTAAAGGAGAACTACGGGATTGAAAATTTTATCCCCTATCCTAAGGATATTGGATAAGTTTCAGATCGCGGGGGGTCGGACCGCTGGGGCCCCCCACGATCTCCCATACGGGGCCGCAGCTCTCTGCATAGAGATCGCGTGTCGACCACCGCACCAGGCGGCGGCTGACACGCCCCCTCCATTTACTGCTATGGGAGAGCCGAAGCGCTGCCTTCTGCAATTTCCGGCTCTCCCATAGCAGTGTATGGAGGGGGCGTGTCGGCCGCTGCTTCGTGCGGTGGTCAACACGCCCTCTCTAACCAGAGAGCCGGGGCCCCGTACGGGAGATCACGGGGGGCCCCATCGGTCGGACCCCCCGCGATCTGAAACTTATCCCCTATCCTTAGGAAAGGGGATACATTTTTCAATCCCATAGTTCTCCTTTAAGGACCTTACAGCCAAAACCATGGCCCAGATGTTCTACACTAATTGGGTACAAATCCTTCGATGGCCGGAGTCTGTCCAAACGGACCGAGGAACAGCCTTCAAGGCCCAGCTCTTCCTGGAGCTATGTCAATTCCATGCCTGCAAGAAACTCCGGACTACTGCTTATCACCCTCAAAGGAACGGACTCTGTGAGCGCATCAATCAAGTTTTTATCCACATGCTGCGAGCAGCGTCAGTGTCAAAGCACGAAGAGTGGCTCTGGTTGTTACTCAAATTGCTGGAAATTTACAATTACACAGTTCACTGTTCTACAGGATACACCCTGTTCTACTTGATGATGGGTCGACACGGACAGCTGCCAAAAGACCGGACATTTGGACTACAAGCTCCCTTCAACAACTCTCCACAAGCTTCTATGGAATGGGTCTCCGACCACCAAAGAAGGATCCAGGAAGCAAAAGAGATTGTCAAAAAAAAGATGGGCAAGGCTCAACAGAGGCAACAGCAAGACTACAATCGACATGCCTCCGCCAAACTTCTCCAGTTAAGCGACAAGGTCTGGCTGCGGAAGTTTCCGAGGACCCACAAACTGAACTCTACCTGGGAAACAGAGCCTTACACGGTGACGGACGTACCCTACCCAGAATCAGATGTGTTTACGCAATCCAGAAGCCAGGGTACGAGCCGAAAGTCGTCCATAGTTACAGAATCCAGCTATGTCACAAAGAAGACCTACCTGTGCTTCCTGTACCTCCTCCACCAGCTTTCAGACCCACGCGAGAGTACGTGCCTGGAGAGGGGATCCATCCCTCCATGGATGTAGTAGAAGACTTTACTCTTTATTAAACATTAATCTTTGTATCTGGCTGGTATTTGACCTTGCGTGGACTGTTGGGACCTACGCAGCACCACCTCTTGGGATTCAGGAACACTTTCCTCTTCGGGAGGGATCTACTCGACTAGCCAACCTGCAATGTTCTCATGTTCTCTCCCAGCCAACCTGCAATCTTCGGTATCATGCCATCTCAGGGACCACTGCAACCAACTCTAGTCACCCCACTGGCTCCAGTCCTGTCACCTTTGGCACCAGTCTACATTCTGGTCTGCATGTCTCCTGTATCCTTGCCAGCCAGTCCGACTCCAGATAATCCAGAATCAGCTCCAACTCAAAAAATTGATCTTCAAGAGGCCTCTATCCCTCCAGTCGTGCCAAGCACTCCCAAAGAGGGAAGTGTTCCTGAATCCCAAGAGGTGGTGCTGCGTAGGTCCCAATGGTCCACGCAAGGTCAAATACCAGCCAGATACAAAGATTAATGTTTAATAAAGAGTAAAGTCTTGTACTACACATAAAGTACTCATACAGCACACATAAAGTCATGTATAAATGTTTCATGTACAGTAGGACTGTAACATCCACAACCACACCGTCCATAAAAATGTCTAAAATGTCAAATGTGATATTTCTGGTGTTTCAACGTGCCCAGGATACTGGCCAGAAGGTATTCCTGTTACACACAAAAGCACACAACAAAGTCGAAGGTAACAAAATGTCAAATTTTATCTAAATAAAACATGTCTAGCATAAGAAAATGTCTAGCATAAAAATTGCCAGAGAGCACCAGGTGACCAGATGACCCGCAGCTAGCCTATGGGCTCCTTACACAGCCCCCCTTTATAAGGAAGGGAGAAGCTGCAATCTGCCTCTTTGATCATTCATTGCTCTTAGATCCTGAGGTCAAGTTCAGTTCAGACATCTCAGAGCCAGTGTCCAGCACACCTGGAGGTCTCAAGACTTACCTACAGCCACATGTCAGTAAGTCAAGTCATCTCTGTATGATGTCCAGTCAAGTCTATTATAGTCAGCGTGGCTATCCTAAAGTCTGTCAAGTCACTGCAAGTCCCAGCAATTTACAAGGTCCCCTCCGTGTTACTGGCCACCTCTCTGGAATTCTGGCCTAGCTGTAAAGACTGTTACCATTTGTCTACCTCAGTAAAGCTACCGTTAACCCTGACCTGGCCTTGGACTCTTATTTGCCCTGCCTAACTAGGACTAGCGGTGCTACCGGGTGGTTATCTGTAAAATCACGCCCTGGTGTCACGAACATTTAGGGGTTAACACCTCTGCCCCTGGGCTACAACATCTGCCCCATACACCTCACCTTCACACCCCGTGATGCACCACATAACTATATAAAGTATATACCCAGGTTATACCAGCATGGTCCATATCACTGTATACAGAAGATATATAACTTATACCAGCTGTATATATCATTATATACATTATATACCCAGGTTATACCAGCATGGTCCATTTCATTATATACAAGATGTATAACTTATACCAGCTGTACATGTATAATTATATACAGTATATACCCAGATTATACCAGAATGATCCATATCACTATATACAGAAGATATATAACTTATACCAGCTGTACATATATAATTATATACAGTATATACCCAGATTATACCAGAATGATCCATATCACTATATACAGAAGATATATAACTTATACCAGCTGTACATATATAATTATAAACAGTATATACCCAGGTTATACCAGAATGATCCATATCACTATATACAGAAGATATATAACTTATACCAGCTGTACATATATAATTATATACAGTATATACCCGGGTTATACCAGCATGGTCCATATCACTATATACAGGAGATATATAACTTATACCAGCTGTATATATATAATTATATACAGTATATACCCAGGTTATACCAGCATGATCCATATCACTATATACAGAAGATGTATAACTTATACCAGCTGTACATATATAATAATATACAGTATATACCCAGATTATACCAGCATGGCCCATATCACTATATACAGAAGATATATAACATATACCAGCTGTACATATATAATTATGTACAGTATATGCCCAGGTTATACCAGCATGGTCCATATCACTATATACAAGAAGATATATAACATATAACAGCTTTACATATATAATTATATACAGTATATATCCAGGTTACATCAGCATGGTCCATATCACTATATACAGGGATATATAACTTCTACCAGCTGTACATATATAATCATATACAGTATATACCCAGGTTATACCAGCATGGCCCATATCACTATATACAGGAGATATATAACTTATACCAGCTGTACATATATAATTATATACAGTATATACTCAGGTTATACTAGTATGGTCCATATCACTATATACAGGAGATATATAACTTATACCAGCTGTACATATATAATTATTTACAGTATATACCCAGGTTATACCAGCATTGTCCATATCACTATATACAGGCAGTACAGTTCACCACATTAGGTTGTAGCCCCCCTCCCCCCATTAGCTAGATGGGATAGTTCCCCCATATTAGGTTGTAGTTCCCCCACATTAGGTTGGCAGTATAGTTCCCTCACATTAGGTTGTAGTTCCCCCACATTGGGTTGGCACTATAGTTCTCCCCACATTAGGTTGTAGATCTCCCACAGTAGGTAGGCAGCATAGTTCCCCCACATTAGGTTTAGTTCCCACACATTTAGTTGGCAGTATAGTTCCCCAACATTAGGTTGTAGTTCCCCACATTAGGTTGGCAGTATAGTTCCCCCACATTAGGTTGGCAGTATAGTTCCCTCACATTAGGTTGTAGTTCCCCCACAGTAGGTAGGCAGTATAGTTCCCCCACATTAGGTTGGCAGTATAGTTCCCCCACATTAGGTTGTAGTTCCCCCACAGTAGGTAGGCAGTATAGTTCCCCCACATTAGGTTGTAGTTCCCCACATTAGGTTGGTATTATAGTTCCCTCACATTAGGTTGTAGTTCACCCACATTAGGTTGGCAGTATAGTTCCCCCACATTAGGCTGGCAGTATAGTTCCCCCACATTAGGTTGTAGTTTACCCACATTAGGTTGGCAGTATAGTTCCCCCACATTAGGGTGGCAGTATAGTTCCCCCCACATTAGGTTGTAGTTCTCCCACAGTAGGTAGGCAGTATAGTTCCCCTACATTAGGTTGTAATTCCCCCACACTTAGTTGGCAGTATAGTTCCCCCACATTAGGTTGGCAGTATAGTTCCCCGACATTAGGTTGGCAGTATAGTTCCCCCACATTAGGTTGGCAGTATAGATCCTCCACATTAGGTTGTAGTTCCCCCACAGTAGGTAGGTCGTATAGTTCCCACACATTAGGTTGGCAGTATAGTTCCCCCACATTAGGTTGTAGTTCCCCACATTAGGTTGGCAGTATAGTTCCCCACATTAGGTTGTAGTTCCCCACATTAGGTTGGTTGTATAGTTCCCTCACATTAGGCTGGCAGTATAGTTCCCTCACATTAGGTTGTAGTTCTCCCACAGTAGGTAGGCAGTATAGTTAACCTACATTAGGTTGTAATTCCCCTACATTTAGTTGGCAGTATAGTTCCCACACATTAGGTCGACAGTATAGTTCCCCCACATCAGGTTTGCAGTATAGTTCCCCCACATTAGGTTGTAGTTCCCCCACAGTAGGTAGACAGTATTGTTCCCCCACATTAGGTTATAGTTCCCCCACAGTAGGTAGGTAGTATAGTTTCCCCACATTAGGTTGTAGTTCCCCACATTAAGTTGGTAGTATAGTTCCCTCACATTAGGTTGTAGTTCACCCACATTAGGTTGGCATTATAGTTCCCCCAGATTAGGCTGGCAGTATAGTTACCCCCACATTAGGTTGTAGTTCTCCCACAGTGGGTAGGCAGTATAGTTCTCCTACATTAGGTTGGCAGTATAGTTCCCCCACATTAGGTTGGCAGTATAGTTCCCCCATATTAGGTTGGCAGTATAATTCCCCCACATTAGGATGTAGTTCCCACACATTAGGTTGTAGTGATAAGGATGACCATTATGATTTTGATTACTGATCAATACATATATATTAAAAATAGATATATATGCTAACATTCTGCAGAAAAACATTATTTTCCTTATGAGACATATCTGCGGGCTATTTGCCTGTAACTAAGATGAAGACCTTAGAACGAGGCCAAAAGAAGCAAGGTAAGAAGTCAAAAGACAAAATATTTGAAGAAATATAGACTGTGTAGAAGGACAGAGAAATCCAGAATTTTTCAATAGAAGAGTGAGAGGGCTACATAAGTGAACTATGGCCAAGAGAGAAATGAATGCTTAACTTCTTAAGGACCAAGGACGTATGAGTACGTCCTTGGTCCCGCTCCCGTGATATGACGTGGTGTCCCACGGTGACCCCGCATCATATCACGGTGGGCCCGGCGTCATAGTAAAGCCAAGACCTGCCGCTAATAGCGTGCGGCACTGATCGCGGTGACGCGTGCTATTAACCCTTTAGCTGCACGCTCAAAGCTGAGCCACGCGGCTAAAAGTGAAAGTAAAAAGTGCCGGTTAGCTCAGTGGGCTGTTCGGGATAGCCGCGGCGAAATCGTTAAATTATAAAAATATATCAGTAATTAAACCACACGGTCAATGGCGTACGCGCAAAAAAAATTCCAAAGTCCAAAATAGTGCATTTTTGGTAACTTTTTATATCATGAAAAAATGAATAAAAAGCGATCAATAAGTCCTATCAATGCAAAAATGGTACCGTTAAAAACTTCAGATCACGGCACAAAAAATTAGCCCTCATACCGCCCCATATGGGAAAAATAAAAAAGTTATAGGGGTCAGAAGATGACAATTTTGAACGTATTAATTTTCCTACATGAAGTTATGATTTTTTCCAGAAGTACGACAAAATCAAACCTATATGAGTAGGGTATCATTTTAATCGTAACAACCTACAGAATAAAGATAAGGTGTAATTTTTACCGAAAAATGTACTACGTAGAAACGGAAGCCCCCAAAAGTTACAAAACTGCTTTTTTTTCAATTTTGTAATGATTTTTTTTTTTCGTTTCACCATAGATTTTTGGGCAAAATGACTGACGTCATTACACAGTAGAATTGATGGCGCAAAAAAATAAGCAATCATATGGATTTTTAGGTTCAAAATTGAATGAGTTATGATTTTTTAAAGGCTAGGAGCAAAAAACGAAAGTGAAAAAACTGAAAAAACCCCGGTCCTTAAGGGGTTAAATATGCTAATATCTACAGACGCAATACTCAAATAACCAATCAAAATATAATGTGATGCTTTTGATATAACTAACCTCCCCTTTTTGTCAAATGTAAAAACCAATGTACTTCCGTGTAATAAACAGAACTCTTTGGGAAAGCTCCTGAGCCTTCTGGTGTATATTTCTTGTGTCGACACTCAGCAGTATACAGCGGCAGTCATTCACATTTTAAGGCCTAAACCGCAGCCAACCTTAACATTAGTTCCACCCCACATTTGGTTGGCAGTATAGTTCCCCCACATTAGGTTGTAGTTCCCCCACATTAGGTTAGCAGTATAGTTCCCCCACATTAGGTTGGCAGTATAGTTCCCCCACATTAGGTTGTAGTTACACCACAGTAGGTAGGCAGTATAGTTCCCCCACACACATTAGGTTGTAGTTCGGAGCACTGAAGATGACGTGCCGCTGGGGACTTACCATGCTCGTGTCCTCGCTGCTCCGCTTTGCTCCTATAGGCATGCACGGGACATCATCCCCGCGGCCCCTGCATTTTTAAAGTTAATGTGGGGCCGCAGAAAGGTAACCGGGACATCCTTGTGGCCTGAAAGGATCTTTCGGGACACAGGGATGTCCTGAATGTGAGGGGGTAAAATTAATCTCAGGGGGGGGGGCAATTGCCCGATTTGCCCCCCCCCCCCCCCCCGCTGGATCCGCCACTGAGCAGCCCGATGGGGGCCCTGGGCAATTGCCCGGTTTGCCCCGGCTTAACACCGGCCCTGACCCAGATTATACCAGCATGGTCCATATCACTATATACAAGATGATGTATAACTTATACCAGCTGTACATATATAATTATATACAGTATATACCCAGGTTATACCAGCATGGTCCATATCACTATATACAAAAAAATGTATAACTTGGGAGAATTACCTACCCACTAAGGATCTACCAACCTGCCTCTACCCCATCCTCTTACCCCTCTTTACCAACCCACTTACTTACTCACTACACACTATTGGCAGCACTGAGGAAAGGGAAGATTTTTGTCTGTTAGATTCTGTGGTGAGGAGTCATGGTTGGAAGAAGTCTTTATGGTAGTCTGGGTCAGATAGAGAAGAAAAGGAAAGAGAAGGACTCCAAGAAGATGCCACCTTTGAGTCACTGGATGTAGCTGCACTGCAATGTTTTATACGGTCTACAGAGCCTGTGTAAAGCTAGGCTTACCACTATATGCTCACTGTATGGAAGGATATTGGTCTGTGTATGGTGTTTTTGTTCAGTATCAGTATTTTGAGGGTATTATTTAGTCACTGCAGTAATAATATGTCGTCTTTGTGTGAAGGTATTATTTTATTTTTTTAAGCCCAAATACTAGTGAGCAGCGGTGCATATACTGTATACATGGCCACTCGCATACATTCACAGTTTGGGTGGGTGTTAAGGGGGCAAAGAATAATTTGCCTTGCTCCAGGGGCTGATAACCCATGACACCACAATGCACACTCCATATTACAGTATACAAGATGTATAACTTGCCAGTATGGTCCACATCACTATGTAAAAGAAGATTCATAATATATAAAATGTACATCCAAAATGTCTTGGTGCACACGTCTATTTAATATCGTCCTCCATAATGGACATACAGAAATAATGATGGCGAGATGGGGGATAATATAGGTCCTCACCTTGTCCTCACCCTCAGTCTTCACTTCCTCTTCAGATTTTGTTACAGACTTGTTGGGTGTGACCTAAAAGATAGAAAAGCTTTCAGTAATGCTCAATGCATTGTGTCCTAATACCAGAAGGAAACAGAATTAAAATCTTGAATTTGTTTTTTCCCCACCATGTTATTTGTTGCCCTTGTACAAAAAAGAGGAGGAAAAGCTTACAACTATATAGAAATGATGCACACCAAAATAACTGAAATGAATATATGAATTAATAAATGTTATTGGACACAGAAAATATACAGACATTTAGAACCACTTAAAAATACGTATAGACAAGTGGAGGAATGTACCGTATATACTCGAGTATAAGCCGACCCGAATATAAGCCGAGGCCCCTAATTTCACCCCAAAATCCCAGGAATAGTTATTGACTCGAGTATAAGCCTAGGGTGGGAAATACATCATCCCCCCTGTCATCATCCAGACCCCAGTCATTAACACCCTCATCATCCTGTCATCATCCCCCTTCATCATCATTACCCTGTCATCATCCCCCCCTTCATCATCATTACCCTGTCATCATCCCCCCTTCATCATTACCCTGTCATCATCCCCCCCTTCATCATTACCCTGTCATCATCCCCCCCTTCATCATTACCCTGTCATCATCCCCCTTCATCATTACCCTGTCATCATCCCCCCTTCATCATCATTACCCTGTCATCATCCCCCCCTTCATCATCATTACCCTGTCATCATCCCCCCCTTTATCATTACCCTGTCATCATCCCCCCTTCATCATTACCCTGTCATCATCCCCCCTTCATCATTACCCTGTCATCATCCCCCCCTTCATCATTACCCTGTCATCATCCCCCCTTCATCATTACCCTGTCATCATTACCCTGTCATCATCCCCCCCTTCATCATTACCCTGTCATCATCCCCCCCTTCATCATTACCCTGTCATCATCCCCCCCTTCATCATTACCCTGTCATCATCCCCCCTTCATCATTACCCTGTCATCATTACCCTGTCATCATCCCACACCACCCCCTTCATCATCACCGCTTGTCAATGTCTGATTTAACAGTGGTCTTCAACCTGCGGACCTCCAGATGTTCCAAAACTACAACTCCCAGCATGCCCGGACAGCCATCGGCTGTCCGGGCATGCTGGGAGTTGTAGTTTTGAAACATCTGGAGGTCCGCAGGTTGAAGACCACTGCCCGGGCCTTCGTCGTCATCCAGACCCCCTTTATGAGCAACGTCCCTGTGCGTCGTCATCAAGGCAACGTCATTATTCCGGGGCCGGGCCCGAAGCGCGGAGAAGAGGCACCCCCGGTGAAGATGGACAGCCCGGAACGACTATCCCTCCCCACCGGACGATTCCTGCAGCACAGATGGCCCGGACCAGCTCACCCTAACGTCCCGCCGAGCGGAGGTGAGTACAAAACTAAAGGGGGGGGGGGGGGGGGTATGGATGACGACGAAGGCCCGGGCACTCCTGGGAGTTGTAGTTTTGAAACATCTGGAGGTCCGCAGGTTGAAGACCACTGAGGGCGGAGAGTTCACTCGAGTATAAGCCAAGGGGGGTGTTTTCAGCACGAAAAATTGTGCTGAAAAACTCGGCTTATACTCGAGTATATTCGCTAATTCTCTAACACTATACCCCGTACTATGGCTACCGTGGCCCAGGGGTTGGGTCCCATTAATGTAGAAAATATACAAACGTCAGCTGCCTAACCAAACTCCAGACAACAAATCAAATAAATAATATATCTCCAAATACCAATAACAGTGTAATAAAGTGCACAGTGCAAACAGTACGTACATACCTCTATATAAACATGAACCAATGATGTGTGGTACTATAGATATCTACTTTGGATGCCATACCAAATCCTAAGTGTGGGGAAAATAGACTGAGTGTCTGTGAGAAGTAGGCAGCTGACTGAGTATTCTATCTATAGCTCAACCGG
Source organism: Hyla sarda (assembly GCF_029499605.1). Lineage (NCBI taxonomy): Eukaryota > Metazoa > Chordata > Amphibia > Anura > Hylidae > Hyla > Hyla sarda. Next base: position 77,006,870 of record NC_079200.1, on the reverse strand, counting down.
AACGCCATCAATTAGATGCGGGGAAGAAAAAGAAGCAGGCTCTCAGAGTTCCATCACCAGCAATGGCGGCTTCCTCAGGAGTGCTGGTGGTGGAATGCTTGGAGTCTGCTTCTTTTTCTTCCCCACATCTAGGTGATGGCTCCCGGTATTTGGAGATATATTATTTATTTGATTTGTTGTCTGGAGTTTGGTTAGGCAGCTGAAGTTTGTACATTTTCTACCTTCATGGGACCCTCCCCCTGGGCCGGGTAGCCATAGTATGGGGTATAGTATTAGAGGATTACCTTCCTCCACTTGTCTATATATATATTTTTAAGTAGTTTAAAATGTATGTATATTTTCTGTGTCCAATATAATTCATATATTCATTACAGTTATTTTGATGCATCATTTCTATATAGTTATCAGCTTTTCATCCTCTTTTTTTGTACATGTTTAATTGACAGCTGGATGCACCTGGTTACATTGTTTCATGGTTGCTGTGCCCATCATTTTTCTTTTGTTATTTGTTGCCCTTGGACATCTCAGACTCAGATGTGCCATGTCTATCAACAGCATGATTTGATCTAAGCACCTTGCCCATAGCAACCAATCAGATCGCTCATTTCATTTTTAACAAGGCCTCTGCAAAATGAAAGAAGGGATCTGATTGGTTGCTATGGGCAATTGGGCAACTTTTCCGCTGCACAGTTTTTGATAAATCTCCCCCATCGACATCACCATTTTTAGACCTGGATGATTTAAAGTTTTAGATGATTGAGCAGTGCCCCTTGTGGACATATGTGATAACTCATGTTTATTTTACTTCAAAGCATAAATATCCATGTGGATTCTAAAAAAAAGGGAAATGATTTAGACCCCATTAAAAAATGCGGCTATGCCTTTAAGGCAAGGATATCCAAATTGTCTGTTGGGGGTTAAGTCTAAAATGAGATATGTTATTATAACATTGTTCTTATTTACTATACAAAGTATTAAGAGAGATACAATAGAAACACAGAATAGGCACCAAGATACCAGTGTCACAGTCACTGAAACAAGAGTCTTATAATCGAAGGCACAAAGAGCGCATTGTATGAGCTGTGACAGTGTGAGACTGATAACAGAAGACACCTCCAGCCTGTGCCAGCAGTGCCTGGGGTATTCCATATGCGTGGTATTTAAAGGGTTATCCCATAAATCATGTTCACCCTAACAGTCAGTTTCTATCATAAAAATACATTTTCATGTTCTTTTGCCTTTTTGTGTCCTCTTTGGTGCTGTTGGTCTGTGCTGCTGCAGTGGGCCCTGAACAGCATCAGTCTCCTTTCCTACCTGACAGCAGCTACAATTTAGTCCCTTCTTACTTCCCCTACAGAAGAAAATATACTGCCATATTACTGTAAAAGCTCTGCTCCTTTCCCCTCTGACACTATATAGATAATTTTTTCTTTCCCTGCAGAAGGAGTCTTCTTAGAGGTTTTGCTCCTTTCTTTCCCTATAGAAGAAGACTGCTAAACTACACTACTATGTAACTGCAAAAACTCTACATCTTCCTACTCTGGCAGCTGAGCTTATGTCATTCTTACTTCACCTGCAGTAGGAGTTTTTTTTCTCAGTGATACTGCCATGTAACTGCAGATGCTCTGCTCCTTCTTCCTCTGGCAGCTGACACTATAGTCCCTTCTTACTTCCCCTACATAAGGATTTTTCTCAGTGATACTGCCATGTAACTGCAGATGTTCTGCTCCTTCTTCCTCTGGCAGCTGACACTATAGTCCCTTCTTACTTCCCCTACATAAGGATTTTTCTCAGTGATACTGCCATGTAACTGCAGATGCTCTGCTCCTTCTTCCTCTGGCAGCTGACACTATAGTCCCTTCTTACTTCCCCTACAGAAGGAGTCTTCTCAGCTGTACTGCCATGTTATTGGGGAGGTGTTGCTCTTTCTTCCTCTGGCAGTAGACACTATAGTCCCTTCTTACTTCCCCTACATAAGGATTTTTCTCAGCTGTACTGCCATGTTACTGGAGAGTTCCTGCTCCTTCTTCCTCTGGCAGCTGACATTATAGTCCCTTCTTACTTCCCCTACAGGAGTCTTCTCAGCTATACTGCTATGTTACTGGAGAGGTCCTGCTCCTTCTTCCTCTGGCAGCTGACATTATAGTCCCTTCTTACTTGCCCTACAGGAGTCTTCTCAGCTATACTGCTATGTTACTGGAGAGGTCCTGCTCCTTCTTCCTCTGGCAGCTGACATTATAGTCCCTTCTTACTTCCCCTACAGGAGTCTTCTCAGCTATACTGCTATGTTACTGGAGAGGTCCTGCTCCTTCTTCCTCTGGCAGCTGACACTATAGTCCCTTCTTACTTCCCCTACAGGAGTCTTCTCAGCTATTCTGCTATGTTACTGCAGAGGTGCTGCTCCTTCTTCCTCTGGCAGCTGACACTATAGTCCTGTCTTACTTCCCCTACAGAAGGAGTCTTCTCAGCTGTACTGCCATGTTACTGCAGAGGTTCTCCTCCTCTCCTGACAAACAGACAGTTAATTGTATTTGCTGTCCTGCAGTGACCAGAGGATCACTATGCAGATTCCTGTCTGAGGGAACAGTGAATGAGCATGTATGTCCTCCAGTACTTGGCTCACTAGGTGCACAGAACAGTGTAAACCAGCACACTGTACTGTACTGTATTTTATTTTTATGGGTTTGAAATACATTTGTTTATAATTTGGAGTTTTATTTAAGTACACATAATATTCATCTGGGATAATCCTGCATAATTAACCTAATAAAGTGATTCATTCTTAATAATTACCGTATTTTTCGCCCTATAGGACGCACCGGCGTATAAGACGCACCCAATTTATAGGTGCAAAATCTAAAAAAATAAAGATTTTGAACCCAATAGTGGTCTTCAACCTGCGGACCTCCAGATGTTGCAAAACTACAACTCCCAGCATGCCCGGACAGCCAACGGGTTGTAGTTTTGCAACATCTGGAGGTCCGCAGATTGAAGACCACTGCATAGGAGGTAATACTCACGTGTCCCCGCCGCTCCGGACCCGTCACAGCTGCCCTGGATGTCGCTCCATCGCTGTTGTCATGTCCCCGTTGCTCCGGAACGTCTCTGCTGCCGGCCGGGTATCCTCGCTCTCCGCCGCCGCCATCACGTTGTTACGCACGCCGACGCACGTACGCGACGACGTGATGACGAGGAAGGAGAGCGCCGGCCATACAGGGGATCCCTGAACGGAGAAGACACCGAGGAGGCAGGTAAGGTCCCTCCCGGTGTCCTGTAAGCACTAACCCGGCTATTCAGTCGGGCTGTTCGGGACCGCCGCGGTGAAATCGCGGCAGTGCCGAACAGCCCGACTTAACAGCCGGGTTAGTGTCACTTTCCCTTCAGACGCGGCGGTCAGCTTTGATCGCCGCGTCTGAAGGGTTAATACAGGGCATCACCGCGATCGGTGATGTCCTGTATTAGCCGCGGGTCCCGGACGTTGATGGCCGCAGGGACCGCCGCGATAGGGGTGTATTCGCCGTATCAGACGCACCGATGTTTTCCCCCCCAGTTTTGGGGAAGAAAAAGTGCGTCTTATACAGCGAAAAATACGGTATATAACATTCATGACAGGAAATAAATGTGTCACATAATAAAGCAGCGGTCCTGCGGATGCCCCCAGAACGTGTGTGACATAATGTGACTGATCCAGAGTGAGCGACTGCAATGATTTCCGAATTCACAGCATAGAACTATACACAAAACACCAGCGATTACATGTTATTTCCCGGTCTACAATATCACAATTAGTTACATCCGGCTCACAACTTTCTTAGTTAACCCCTTCTATCTTACAGCTGCAGGTATAACAGAGCCGATGGTTAGCTCACACCTTTGTGGCTTTATTATTTCTGTAGTTTAATAACTAAGACTTTGCACTAGGTGTTACCTGCAGTCCTATGTAACACCACACATAACACAGAATGATAACTTTGAGTACAAATAATGATAACTCCCTGAGTACAAACAATTTAGTAGATGTTACCCGCAGTCCTATGTAACACCACAGATAATACACAATAAGAACTTTAAATACAAATAATAACTCTCTGAGTACAGATAATGCGGTAGATGTTACCTACAGTCCCATGTAACACCAATGATAACAGTGATAACTCTCTGAGAAAAGTTAATATTTTAGATGTTCCTCGCAGTCCTATGCAACACTAGAGATAACACAGTGTTAACTCTGAGTACAGATAATGTAGCAGATGTTACCCGCAGTCCTATGTAACCCCACAGATATGAGGATAACTATGAGTACAAATAATTATAACTCTATGAGTACAGACAGTATAGTAGATAGTAGTAGTATAGTAGACACCCGCAGTCCTATGTAACACCACAGATAACACACAATGGGGGAGATTTATCATTGAGTATACCCCTTTTTCTTGTGTACTTTCTTGCGCAAAAAATGTGCGCAGTTACTTTCATTGCGTCTTTTTTGGGTGCCTTTTTTGATAGAACAAAAAGCAAGTACTCTATTTTTTTTCAGTGTATACTAATTTATCATGTGCTTTTTTTTTGTTTTTTGTTTAGACGCATTTTTTTTTTGCACAAATGCGTTGTTTTTTTTAACAAAAAAATACACCATCAAAAAGGAAACATAGGAAAATGTTCTACCGGGGGATGCAGGAGCTGTCCCTCAACACTGCTAAACTACAACTACTCCCATCATGGGACAGAGTCTGTCCCATGATGGAAGTAGTTGTAGTACCGCAGCGCTGAGGGACGGCACTTGCACATTCCCTAGCTGCAGGACTATTTTGGGACAATTAGGACTACTACTGCCATCATTGACAGACTCTGTCCCATGATGTGAGTAGTTGTAGACTCTCTCCAGAGACCTGCTGCGATCTGCATTTATTAACTGTACAAGCCGATGGCACATGCGGCTCCACTGCGCTCCCCACTGGCTCCTGTATACAGCTCTCATAATTCATAATCCCAGCCACCAGAGACAGGAACACTGTTTGGTGAATAGCTATTCACCAATCAGGGTAACGCATTTCATAATCCCCACCGCCGGGAGACAGGAGCTCTGATTGGTGAATAGCTATTCACCAATCAGAGGGACGCATTTCATAATCCCTGCCACCGGGAGACGGGAGCTCTGATTGGTGAATAGCTATTCACCAATCAGAGCTCCCGGCGGCGGGGATTATGAATTATGAGTGCTGTATACAGGAGTCGGGGGGAATCGCAGTGGAGCCGCATGTGCCGCCAGCTTGTACAATTAATAAATGCCGATCGCAGTGGGTCTCTGGAGAATGACCTGCTGCGATCAGCCCCTGTACTATAACTCCCATCATGGACAGTCTGTCCCGTGATGGGAGTAGTTGTAGTACCACAGCGCTGAGGGATGGCACTTGCACATCCCCTGGCTGTGGGACTTTTAGGACTACTACTCCAATCATGGACAGACTCCGTCTATGATGGGAGTTATAGTCCAGAGGCTGAGGAGCAGATCGCAGCAGGTCATTCTCCAGAGACCCGCTGCGATCCACATTTATTAGCTGTACAAACCAGCAGCACATGTGACTCTGATGCGCTCCCCACCGTCTCCAGGCTCCTGTATATGCTGTCATAATTCATAATCCCCGCTGCCGGGAGATGGGAGCTCTGATAGGTGAATAGCTATTCACCAATCAGAGCTCCGGTCTCCCGGCGGCGGGGATTATGAATTATGACAGTGTATACAGTATTCCCTGCCTGGAGCTGGCGGGGAGCACAGTGGATCGCAGCGGGTCTCTGGAGAATGACCTGCTGCGATCTGCACCTCAGCCCCTGGACTATAACTCCCATCATGGATGGAGTCTGTCCATGATGAGAGTAGTAGTCCTAACTGTCCAAAAAGAGTCCCGCAGCCGGGGGATGTGCAAGTGCCATCCCTCAGCGCTGAGGAACTACAACTACTCCCATCATGCGGCAGACTCTGTCCCATGATGGGAGTAGTAGTCCATGGGCAGAGGGACAGATGGAAAAGCTGTCTCAATCCTGAGACCCCCTGCGACCTTTACTGCTACGCCCCCTAGTGATGATATCATTAGGAGGCGGAGCTACACAGTCCCGGCCTGACTCTGTTCTCATTATGCGTTTTGCATAATAGGAACAGAGCCTTTCTGGCAGTATGTTCCCAAACATGGAGACTCCAGCTGTTGCTTAACTACAGCCCCCCATGATGGGAGTTGTAGTTTAGCAACAATTGGAGGCTCCCTGTTTAGGAAAATGCTGCATTATGTGCGCTCTCCCCAAAGGAGAGCGCAAAAAATGTACTAACCCATATTTCTTGTTTTTCTTTTCTTCTCATTTCATTTTAATAAAATGGTTAATGAGGGCTGAGGGGGAGTGTTTTTTTTTAAATAAACAGTTTTTTTTCAATGTGTTGTGTTTTTTATAAATGAATTTTCGTCCTTACACTCTGTGGACCGGGCCCTCTGCATCCGACCTGTGGAGTGGTACCCTGAAGGCAGTGAAAAAATTGCAACAGGGTAAAAAAAGGACTGTTTCCACACACCAGCAAAAACGCAAGAAAAAATGCTAGAAAAACTGACAAAACACAGGAAAAAGCTGTGACAGTTTTTCTGGCGTTTTTGCTGGTGGACAAAAAACCTCAATGGAATCCGAGCCTAAAAGCTATAGAACAAAATCCCTGTGTCCACTTTCCCTGTGAGGTGCAGCTCAGGTGTATAAATAGAACTGTGTGGAGATTTAGAACTTTGCACAAAATTTATCATGTGGCTCGCACAAGTATGGAAAATTTGGTGCAATTGATACATTTCCCCCAATAACTTTAAATACAAATAATGATAACTCTCTGAGTACAGATAATATGGTAGCTGTTACCCGCAGTCCTATGTAACACCACACATAACACACAACAATAACTTTGAGTACAAATAATGATAACTCCCTGAGTACAAACAATTTAGTAGATGTTACCTGCAGTCCTATGTAACACCATAGAAAATACACAACTATAACTTTAAATACAAATAATGATAACTCTCTGAGTACAGACAATATGGTAGCTATTACCCGCAGTCCTATGTAACACCACACATAACACACAAGGATAACTTTGAATACAAATAATGATAACTCTCTGAGTACAGACAATATGGTAGCTGTTACCCGCAGTCCTATGTAACACCACACATAATACACAACGATAACTTTGAATACAAATAATGATAACTTTCTGAGTACAGACAGTGTAGTAGATGTTACCTGCAGTCCTATGTAACACCATCGAAAATACACAACTATAACTTTCAATACAAATAATGACAACTCTCTGAGTACAGATAATATGGTAGATGTTACCTACACCACCGATAACAGTGATAACTCTTGGAGAAAAGTTAAATATTTCAGATGTTACCTGCAGTCCTATGTAACAACACAGATAACACAGTGATAAAACATCATGGGGTTAAACACAGTTCTATGTAGCACTATAGACAGTATATTTTCTGCTTTGCTACTTTTGCCATACTTTTCTCTGCTACATCTCTATGTTTACTTAGAACACAACCTTTATTCCATATAAGTAAATAAAACTTCAGTGTAGTGAATGCATTTCCTTTTCCTAGATTGCAAGCCTTTGGAACTAGCTGCCTAGGGACACCATTGCTCTATGCTAGGTACGTATGCAGATGCCACAGTCCTTACCAGGGTCTTGAAGAAGCTCATGACTGGGTGCAGCTCGGCAGGTGGAGTGTTCTGTGTGTCTTCAGATGCGCTGCTCTGCTCCTGTGCACTCGTTGCCTGGTCGTAATCATCTACGCTCTGCAGGGAGAGACAGATCCTGTTTATTCAGCTCAGTGCAGCCCTATTCTTTATTTGCCTCATTCCTCTCACAATCCTAATTCCTCTCATTCTTGATCCCACATAAGGCAAACAATCGGCCATTGTCAGCGCATTGTTATTGGCTATAATATATTCACAATTTACCAATGGCTCGAGTAACATTCTGTCCTGCTGAACAGAGCTGGCCACAGACACGGAGCTGCGCGCGCGGCCGCCTAGACAAATCCCCTTTTCTTTTTGCGTCGTTGACCATTTGCGAGATGGGACACGTGTCTGTGTTATTGGCTCAGACTTCTTCAATGGACGATTATCCGTCAGCTACAAAGGGTCTTCCTTCTCTCTCTCCCGTCTTTTCACTTTCAGAACTAGTAACATAGTAACATAGTTCATAAGGTTGAAAAAAGACCAGAGTCCATCAAGTTCAACCTATAACCCTAATGAGTCCCTAATGCAGTGTAGAATATATTCTGGCCTCAAGTATTCTGGGGATGTTACAAACTGTCTTATGGTGAGGAGATGGTAGGATAAACTAGAAGAATACCAAGACACAGGCAAAATTGTAGAAGAGAGATGATACCCAGCACTCACCAGTAATGCACAGTGAGATTTATTATGCCATAGTGTAGAGCAAGGACCCGTTTCGGCATGGGAGCCTAAGGCAGACAGCTGAGGAAGGCTCCCACGCCGAAACGCGTCCTTGTACTACACTATGGCACTGTGCATTACTGGTGAGTGTTGGGTATCATCTTCTATCTGTGGCTTTACCCTACCTCATGCACCACCACAGATTCCACATAAGTGCCAACATATCCCTATATTGAACAGGCAATATTGTGTGAGCTAATGACCCAAAACACTACATTAGACCGGACTTGTTCAGATCAAGAAGTGACGTTGTGAAACTTTGCAAACTTTATTATAGATGTTGCAGTTTTCTGTACAACCAACACTAATGATACGTGAAACCTTTGCAAAATTGGAAGGGTATTCAGATGGCACACACAAACACACTTTGCTACATTTTCAATAAGGGAATTAAAAATCTTACCAGGAATTTCATTTTGGCTTTGTTTTTTGTTTTTTTTTTGGAGGGGGGGGGGGGGGGGCAAACCATGTACTCCAGTCACAACCAAAGCAACATTTACAATTCCTCTGGCTGTTGCCCAATATGTAGGATAAGTTCACACTGCCGTTGTGCTCTGACCTGTTCTGGGTCCATTCATTTCTTTTTTGTTGTTGCTCCAAATGGATCCAGAATGGCTCGGAGCACAACCTAGGCCTCTTTCACACTATCGTTGTGACACGGTAGTGTGACGGCTGTCGGGGGAAAAAATACAGTTTGCGCTGTTTTTTCTCCTGCTACTTCGATGAAAAACAGCGGCGCCCGACAGACTATAATGGGGTCCATCGGGACCCGCTGTTGACAGTTGCACCTCATCAAAATGATGGCCGTCAAACTCGGGGGGGGGGGGGGGGGAAATAGAGTTTGATGGCCGTTCTTCACGGGCTGCAACGGGAGTGTTAAAGATGCCTAACACTGCTGGGTGCTGACGGATCCCATTGACTTTAATTAAATTCATCAGAGATCCAGTATTTTACTGGTGTTGAGCGGAGCAAACAATAGGTCATGCTGTATTTTTTTTCTCCGCTCAACTCACCTCAACGGTGTTCCCTGTACCAGAACGCAACAGCTGTGTGAACGAGCCCTTACCTGAACTATAGAATTTTAACCTGCTACATTGCATTCTCATAGTTCTTAAACCTCCTTCCCCTTTTTTGTGGGATTGTGTCATAATACAAACCTCAGAGGGACTCGAGGTTCCTGGATGCAGGGGTGAGCTCAACAATGTCCAGCAAAAAAAGGATTCCGATGTTGGAGGGAATGCATTTTGAGAGATATGTGCAGCACCTTTTCTCACTGAGTATCACAGATTCTGAACCATTACGGTCATGTGAACTGAGACCAAGATTGTAAATGCAGCTCTGGGTGTGACTGGAGTATCAGGGTATGTTCACCACTGAAGAGTTCTGCCTGAACTTACTGCCTATTACTTTCAATGGGATTTCACTCTCCCATTCGGACAGCGGAATTTCCGCTTTCAGCATTCTGCAAAAATATAAGACCAATCTGAGAACACATAAATTCCACTGAAATTCCTTCTGAATTCCATTGTAATTCTGCAGAGTTGCAGAAAATCCGCTGTGTGAACATACCCAAAGACATAGGGGGAGATTTATCAAAACCTGTGTAGAGGAAGAGTGGTGCAGTTGCCCATAGCAACCAATCAGATTGCATCTTTCATTTTTTGCAGGTCTCTTTAAAAATGAAAGAAGCAGTATGATTGGTTGCTATGGGCAACTGCACCACTCTTCCTCTGTACATTTTTTGATAAATCTCCCCCATAATGTTTGGAAGGTAAAAATGGCAGGATGAAGATGAGGAGCTGTACAGTTATGGTCTGGGAGCTATAAGGTTATTGTGTATCTTACCTCTCTCATTTTTGTAATGTGACCGATTACCAAGGGTTACTGCTCCACTTGTCACTTGCACCAGTTTTGATGAATTTTCCCTTATCCTCCTTGTGTACTTGTATACTGCAGTCATGAGCAGGTGTAGTTGCCCTGGCTGCCATGTTTACTCATTGTCAGGGAAGTAGAACCTTCTCCCGAACCCTCTCATAAATTTTATAGCAGCGATCACAAGACCCTGGCAGCTGCTGTGAGCGGCCATAAATGTCATTATCACTATCGACTCCACAAACACGTCCAGCGCCTTCATCTCCCCTGCCTCCTGGCCTTAATGCAGATGGTGGACTCACTGACTACCAGTTTGTGAACACTACACCTGCTGTCTGTATGTCCACATGTACTCTGCAGGTGAATGTGATCTATTAGTCCCTGTTATCAGCCATTTCTCTGAATGGAGGACAGATTACACAATCCATTAGTCTTGTGTGATGTCCCAGTACAGGACATGGTCCTGCACTACCTTTAGGCCCTGTCAGGTTGAGACCCTCAGTGACCTGGGGCCTCCACTGCAAGGTCTCCCCCTGTTGTTCCATAAAGTGTATATCACTTTAATGCCTAGAGAGTATCCTAATGTATAGAGCAGAGTTGCTGTGGGAGGTCTCAGGGACCTTTCAGATTGTCAAATGTTATGCAGTCACATGATTTGTTGTTACATGTTCTCCAAGAGAGCACCAGCTTTACCTATGAACTGGAGCTTGACCAATGGGCCTTAGTCCAGCCAGCCAATATATAAAGGGACAGCCATTACAATTCACTCTCTTCCTTTACTGAGAACCAGCAAGTAGAGACATCTCTGTGCAAGTGACCAGCTACCTGGAAGGCCACAAATCTAAAGTCATTTCAGTAAGTCTAAAGTCTATGTCTGCTGTCACTACAAGTAGTCAAGTCCTGCATATAGTCAAGCATCAGGAGAAATCTCAAGTCAAGTCTATTATAATTGGTCCAGCAAGCTGCGAGGTCCTTCTGGGTCCTGGCCACCTCTCTGGGAATCTGGGCTTAGCTGTGAAGATAATTCCATCTGTCTTATACTCAGTAAAGCCTCCGTCTCACCATAACTGGTTGTGGACTCTCATTTCACTACTAGCAGTTGGGATAGTGGAGAAGCCGGGTGTGTGGTGTTCCAGAACCCTAAAACCACACTGGCGTCACGAACACTAGGGATTAATACCATCTGATCCCCCCACTCACACCACTACGCCCGTTGTCCCGCCATACACCGGTGGTCCACCACACTTTGTTAAGCTATGTTCACACAGTGCGGCTTTTCTTGCATTGCTCCCATGATTTTGCTACGATTTTAGTAAAATTTAAGCAAAATGGCACTATTTTACAGAGATTTGCGCACGAACCATGTTATGTGAAGATAGCCTTATTGCTTTTATTTTCCTAAATAGCACTAACCTATAGTAAAAGCAATACAGTACATCCAAAGGATGGAAAATGTAAGGGCAGGCTGGTATCCGAAATCTTGGTCAGGGGTTCACTACTTAAAATCTTAAGAATCATCACAGCATTTGAAAGAAGTGTTTATGTGACGTTTTGGTTCTCTCCAAAAAAAAAAGGTTCTAGGATAGAATCAGAATGTCGCATTTTTCATGTTATATGGAATGAACACTTATATTGGACTTTTTTGGAGTGCTGCTGTGATTTTTTAAGTGTTTATTTATTTATATTATATAAAACTATCTATCTGTCTGTCTTGACTGTCTATTTATCTTGTATATAGTTGTTCCCTGGTTGTATCCAATTCTTTGTTATCATGTCAGACATTTCTACATCTCATTTCTAGCTGCGGAACAATAGACAAAAAGACATACAATGTATGGATAGGGACATATGTAACATTTCTGCATGTTAATACTGAGGGGCTACACTGGAGTGGGACAAGGCCATTACTGCCACTTCTTTCTCACTGAGAGCATTGTCTTCGCTGCTGAAGTGTTGTTTCAGTGACGTCGGCGTAAGTGAGAGGTGGATTGTGTTTAAGTGCAACAATCAGAGATTTATATGGGGATACATGGAGAAATCAGTATAGAGTAGGGACTGTATATCTTAAAGGGGTTCTCCACTCCCCCCGCGCTGCGTGTGGGCTGCATGGGTCGCATTGAGGGGGCATGACGTGATGTCACAACCCCTGCTAGCACCCAGCGTTCGGAACAAAATGTTACAAACCCTGGGGCAGTGGAGTACCCCTTTAAGCTATGGAGGTTCTCCGCACTCTGGGACACCTGATAGTCTGGAGCTTCAATTATTTTGTCATGTGCCCGAAGCAATGTGTGTGTTTTACACACTTTATAAACCCTTTTGTGCCCCCTAGGGGGCATGACTTACCCAAAGATGGATGTAGTTTCAGGGTTTAAAATGCATGCGGAAAAAAACCCACTGCCTAGTCTACTTTTACACTTTCTAACAATTAGACAATTTTTGATTATCTTTTCTCAATGCCCTGTATAAATTCGGGTGAAGATCCTTTTAAAAACCATGTGGGTGCAGCTGGATGAAAGACTTTCTACTGTAGAAACCTCTAGGGATGTGACAATGCGCCCTAGAGTTCACAAGTGGTGCTGCAACTAATATTTGCATAGTGTTTTAGGGGAAGGATTCAGCTGCTTGTGCCCAGGTCACAGTGTTCTCATGGTTCACATCACGTCGGTGGAGTCTCGTGACTTGCACCCACTACCCTGTCAAGTACATAGCAGCTTGGTTGCTTAGTCTACGTGGTTGATCTTATTCACTGCACAAATCAACACTTCCTAAATATCACCACTAACTCCCTGTGTACATCTTGGCCGCCTCTCTGTTTACTCATGTAACATTTCCCATTGTCCGGGTTCTTTCAGCGACTTGTACTACTGGAAAATCCACAGAGCCTTTAATGTTATCCGTGTATTAAACTAAGGCCTGTCTGGCTGAGACTGTGCCTCATTGTAATTATTTCTAAAATAAGAGACTGATGACACGGCTGGCAAATGTCAGTGCGCCGCGTGTATATTTATAATATTGACCATTGTATCATGTTTGTCCTGAAGTAAGAAATAAAGATGTAAAAACCAAAAATCATGGAATTGCATATTTCTGACACTGGATCCGTTTTCTTACAGTTTCCACTTTTTCCAAGGATCTCAAGGAGGCAAGGCTTATGTGTAGTGGAAGTTTCTGGGAGGTTCTGTAGATGTTCTCTGGCAGGGCTTAAAGGGGTACTCCCGTGGAAAACTTTTTTTTTTTAATAACCTGGTGCCAGAAAGTTAAACAGATTTATAAATTACTTCTATTAAAAAATCTTAATTCTTCCAATACATTTTATGGGCTGTATACTGCAGAGGAAATGCTTTTCTTTTTGGATTTCTCTGCTGTCATGACCACAGTGCTCTCTGCTGACCTCTGCTGTCCATGTTAGGAACTGTCCAGAGCAGCATATGTTTGCTATGGGGATTTTCTTCTACTCCGGACAGTTCCAAAAATGGACAGCAGAGGTCAGCAAAGAGCACTGTGGTTGTGACATCAGAGAAATCCAAAAAGAAAAGCATTTCTTCTGTAGTATACAGAAGTAATTTGCAAAACTGTTCAACTTTCTGGCACCAGTTGATTTAAAAAAAAAAAAAAAAAACAAGAGTACCCCTTTAAAATGGCCCGTGAATGGGAATCAAATGGAAGGTCCAAAATGTTCTTAAAGTGACATTGTCTAGGGGTGGTACTCACTAAAACACCCCTGATCACTGGGCCAGACCAGTATCATGAGTGCTGAGTAGACTGGAGCACCTACAGATTTTGTCTAGTAGAGTTCCCCTGAGGATGCATCGATCAATATATAATTCACTAAGACAGCAGAAATGGCTCTTACAGCCCCTGTCCACATCCCTAGAGATATCAGAGAGGGGGTCCACCCTCAAGACTCCCCTCTGTACAAGCAGCTCCTATTCTGGCAGACTCTGTTGTTGTACTCAAGGGTGAGAATTTATCTTAGTCATGTTGATATTAGAATTAACCCTTTAGATGCCATGATCAGCGAAGATGGCGGCTGGAGGTCTCTTAGCTTCCTCTGTGCCATCCGATCATCACTCTGATTATACAGTCTGTCTTTGCAGGCTGTACAAGCAGGGGCATAACTATAGGGAGTGGGAAGGTAGCAGTCGCAGCAGGGCACTGTTGCCTAAGGGTGTCCCAAGGCACATTTGCCCCATACAATCATTGCTATGCAAACACTGTTAGCAAATGAAAGATTTTCAATTCCTTTGAGAAATAAAAAAAAATGGGCAATAAAAAAATATATAACTAAGACACTCCACTAAAAATAAAAATACAAATGAAAATCATCCAACTTTTCCCATTTTATAAATAAAGACATGTAAACAAAAATAAATAAATATAGGTGGTGTCACCACATGTGGAATATTTATGATACTGCATACATGGCGTAAACTGATCATGCATAAATGGCGTAACTTTAAAAAAATTCCAAATGCCAGAATTGCTGATTTTTGGTGCCTTATATACTAGTAATAAAATTATTAAAATTGACCAGAAAGTCCTATCTAGACAAAAATGGTACCGCCTAAAACTATAAATCATGGGGAAAAAATGTGCCCTCGTATGCGGAATATTTAAAAAGTCAGAATAAGGCAATTTTAACCACACTTATTTTCATACAAAACATTGACTTTTTTTTAAAGTAGTAAAGTAGAAAAAAATGTGGTGGCCCAGTTCAGAAGGTGCCCTTCTGTACCCCTGCCAGTCCTATCAGGCAGATTCAGTCAATGTCCCCTGGCCCCACACTCCTCAGAACTATCTCCACCATATCAAGTTATGTATGGGTTAATGTAATGTTGTATACTGTATTAATATGTTATTGTGTCTTTAAATCTCTGTTACTAAGGACCTTTGTTGTCAAGGGGAGGAATGCATTGTGAACAGGTGGCTTGTTGGTGACCAATGGGATCTTTCAAAACTGTCCCCTTATATAGTGAGATCAGGGTTCAGCTCCCTCTCTTGAGCTCCTGCTCTCTTGCAGTCTTAGCTGAGTTGCAGCTTGAGTGAGCACCTGAGGAGTCTGTGTGATCCAGGATGTCTAAGGCCTAATCCAACCAGCACGCTTCTACTTAACCCCTGCACCTGTAGTGAAAGTCAAAGATGCAAGGTAGGACTTAAACCAGTGGGAATTCTAGTCAAGTCTATTCCAAGCAAAGTCAGTCCAAGTCAAGTCTGTTAATAAGCGTGGTTGCATCAGTCAAGTCAATAGCAACTATATGTCCCAGCAAGCAGATAAACTTCCTGAAGTTCACCCTGCATCTCCCCAGAACTGAGCTGTAAAGGCTTTAACACCTTGTCTGCCTCAGTAAAAAGCCATTGTTCCGTGACCTTGCATCGGAGTGATTATTTGTCCCGCGCCTGGCCCAGAAATCATCGGCTATACCTCGGGTGGTGAATTAGGCAAACCGTGCCCTGGCGTCACGAACACAAAGGGTTAATGCCATCTGCCCAAAGGGTTAATAACTAGTGTTGAGCGCGAATATTCGAAATGCAAATATTGGCACTTCGGGATTTCGCGAATATTTAGAATATAGTGATATATAGTCTTAATGATAAATATTCGCTTATTTAATGCAAATTTTTATGTGAATTTAATGCAAATTTTTATGCAAATTTTATTTTTTATGCGAATATCGGCACTTCCAGACTGGACACTGATCCCTCCCTTCTTTTAGGTGAGAAACGATTGCGCATGCGCACTATGCAAATTTTATAAAAAAATTTCGCATAAAAAAAACGAACATTTGCGAATTTTGTAAACATAGGACGAATATTCGTCCATATATTCGCGAAGTATCACAAATTCGAATATGGCCCCTGCCATTCATCAATATTAATAACATCTACCCTTCCAACACCCTCACCACAAAAACTTATGTAAAAAATTGGGTATCATAATCTTATGGACCTACAGAATAAAGATAATTTGTCACTGGTTTTACTGTAGATTTTGTGGTAAAATGAGTGATCCCATTACAAAGTACAATTGATCCTGCATAAAACAAGTCCTCATATGGGTCTGTAGGTTGAAAGAATTATGTTTAAAAAAGCAAAGTGGAAAAAATGGAAAAGCAAAAATAAATTAAGGGTTAAATCTGCCCCAGTCTGAAGACTATAAAATGTAAATTATATGTATCCAGACCTATCTTTCCATTACATTTCTCACCTGTGACTGGAGATCATCGCTCGGTGGAGAACTCTGTAGCGCCGCGGTTTGATCCACATCAATGACCACCGGTTCGTTTATTGTCACCTCATTTTGCACACTTGGCTTTTTCTCTGGTTTGAATATCTTTTGGAAAAAACTAACTTCTTTGGGTTTTGCCGGAGGCTCCTCGTCTTCTTTGGGTTTTGTGGAAGGCTCCTCGTCTTCAGCCAACTGCACTGAGGGAGGAGCCTGATTCTGAATGCCACCTCCATTTTCCTTCACCACCACGGTGTCTGGGCCTATGGGTGTCATCAGTTGGGTTTGGACTACGGGGGACTCTTGTAATGTTATCTCTTGTTTCATAGGGCCAACATCTCCTTTACCATTGGGCTGGAAACTGGTGCGTCCGGGGGAAGGGCGTGAGATAGTTAGTCTGAACTTAGACTTGGCAGCCGGGGGAGGTGGAGTGGTGACAGATCCATTGGAGATAGGACTGAAGACTATGGTTTTCTGGGAAGAAGTGATCATGTTTTCCTGCTGGATCACTTGTTTGGAGCTCACTATAAAAGAAAATAAGAGCAAAATGTGAATTGTAATGATTTCTGTGATATACCCTGCAGGACTATCCTAAGAGACAGGCACAAGCAGTTTTGGTCTAAAACATTTTACCTTGCTTTCTAGTGACTACATCTTAGTAAGGCTGGGTTCACACTACGTTTTCTCCCATACGGGAGCACATACGGCAGGGGGGAGCTAAAAGCTCGCGCTCCCGTATGTCACCGTATGCGCTCCCGTATGTCATTCATTTCAATGAGCCGACCGGAGTGAAACGTTCGGTCCGGTCGGCTCATTTTTGCGCCGTATGCGCTTTTACAACCGGACCTAAAATCGTGGTTGACCACAGTTTTAGGTCCGGTTGTAAAAGCGCATACGGCGCAAAAATGAGCCGACCGGACCGAACGTTTCACTCCGGTCGGCTCATTGAAATGAATGACATACGAGAGCGCATACGGCAACATACGGGAGCGCGAGCTTTTAGCTCCCCCCTGCCGTATGCGCTCCCTATGGGAGAAAACGTAGTGTGAACCCAGCCTAACACTGTCTCTTGAGGTCTAACATGGTCTGAAATCCACCTCCTGTCTTATCAATTACACAAATTACTCTGGTATTCTCCCATGCTTTATACTGCAGCTCTACCTTTTCATATTGGCTGCATAAGTTCAGCAGGACTGTATATTATGAGGTGGCTACATTACAGTAAGGACAGGAGATTATTAACTACAAGGAACTTAACCACCAGTCATTAAATGGTTTATCACATTGCGATAATGGGGATGATCCTGAATGACAGGTTTAAATGGGGTTCTAGAATTAGAGAAATGATTTAAAGCATAACTTTCAGATCCCACAAAAAAACAAGACTGACTGTTATGTTACTCGGTGCCTCATCCTGATCATTTACATGTCATTTTTATGTCTCTATCACCGATATTTCACAAACAAATAGCATATTACAGCTGCTCAATGTCTTTACCATTTTGTCAAAGGGAAGGGACGGGGCCTGCACTGTGATCACTCCTCCTCCCTCACTGCTCTCCAGAGCCTGGCAACCCTGCTCTGTAACTTTTTCTTCTCTGGATTTATGCTGCACACACACACAATGATTATTGGAGATTGCCTGTACTCTACCACCAAAGACAATATGGTGAGTGTATAACTTAGATCTTTCTATGTCATTCATGTGTGTCATCCTTAGGCAGTCTTGTAATGCTGGGACTTGTAGTTTTGGAATAGTTTGAGGTACACTGTTTGGATAACTCTTTTTTGCAACAGTGTTGCCTTCAGTTGTGTGCCTACAGCTTTTGCAAAACTACAACTCCCAGCATGCCCAGATATCCTGTGACTGTCCAGACATGCTTGGAGGCACATGATTGGTAAAACTCTGTGTTACAGCAGTGTTGCTGTAGGCTGTGTTCCTCCTGCAGCCTTGTCAATCAGCCATCTCCCATGGACACACTGATGGTGCTATAGGACTCATCAGTGTCCCAGGAGGTATGGGAACACCTAGTGGTGGGATTTTCAAAGGCAGTTTTGTTTAATAAAATGTGAATTTATTTTTAAAGAAGTTTATTAGAAAAACTATTGTTTTGCCAAAACGTACAACATATAAAACGTTTTGATATCTGACAGTGCCCATTTAAGTTAATGGGACTGATAGGTTTTCTAATATATTCAACCTGGGCATGGATATAATGCTGTTTTTGGAAAGAAGACACCATGTTTTTTTAACGGGTACTCCGGTGGATTTTTTTTTAAAACCTGTTAAGGACGTGGGGCGTATGCATACGCCCTGCATCCCGAATCCTTAAGGACGTAGGGCGTATGCATACGCCCGTGGGAATTCCAGTCCCAGCCGCTAGTCGGTTGGGGACCGGACCGGGATTCGTGCTGGAATTATTCAGCAGGCATCCCGGCACATCGCCGAGGGGGGTCCTGAGACCCCCCCCCATGTCGGCGATCGCAGAAAATCGCATGTCAATTCAGACATGCGATTTTCTGCTATTCCGGGCTGATCGGGTCTCCGGTGAACCGATCACCTGGAAAATAGGGATGATCAGAGCTGTCAGTGACAGCCCCGATCATCCTGAGGGATAAGAGCGAGATTGCAGCGCTGCGATCTCCTCCAATCCCCTGCCATTGGTCAGAAATTAATTCTGACCAATGGCAGTGCACGACAGGGGGTTGCCATGGAACCCCCCCCCCCCCCCCGCTTTTTCCACCCTGGATGTCGGGCAGAACGGGAGGGGGAGAAGATGGAGGCCGGTACCTGAAAAGAAGATGCTGTGGGGACCTCTGATCACCGGAGACATCCAGCGGAGATCACGGCGCAGGTAGGGAGGTGACGTGGGGGGAAAAAGAAAGGTGGCAGTAAAGTGATCTTTACTGCGCCCTTCCCAGTGGTTGCCAAACTGCAACTCCCAGCATGCCCAGACAGCCAAAGGCTGTTACAGTGGTGCCCAGACGGTAGCCCTCCAGATGTTGCCAAACTACAACTCTCAGCATGCCTAGACTGCCCAGGCATGCTGGGAGTTGTAGTTCTGTAACATCTGTCCCTTCAGATTTTGCAATTTTCATGAACATTTTGAAAATTGCTGCTCTACTTTGAAGTAGACATATTGTATTTGTGAATCAATATAATATTTATTTAGAATATCAATTCTCCTTACAAGCAGAGAGTTTCAAATTTAGAAAAATGCAAACTTTTAAAAATTTTCAGGAAATTTTGGGATTCTTCACCAAGAAAGGATACAAGTAACAACGAAAATTTACCACCAAAATAAAGTAGAATATGTCATGAAAAAACAATCTCAGTTTTAAAATCTCGGTAAAAGCATCGTAGAGTTATTAATGCTTAAAGTGACGGTGGTCAGAATTGCGAAAAAGGGCTCAGTCCTTAAGGTGAAAAAGGGCTGCGTCCTTAAGGGGTTAAACAACAGGTGCCAGAAAGTTACAGATATGTACATTACTTATATTTAAACATCTCTGCTGACACTCTTTTTTATTATAAAAATACAAAACAATTTCAAAAACGAAAACACAAAACAAGCTTAACCAGCTACAACAGAAATGTAAAATAAAATAAAACCCTGCCTGACCGGCTAGCCCAGCTTCAATGTATTCTAAAATATACCAAACTACAACTATACTATACCTATAAACCTAAGCAAACTATGAAATTCACACCCACACACACAAAAATAAATAAATAAATAAATTAGCTCAACTTGGCTAATTAAATGAAATAAATAAACCAACATAAAATTCAGCACCACCTGGCTATGACTCAAAATCATCCATACTTGGGGGAAGAAAAAAAAAATACATACAAATACACACCGACATAATATAATATAATAATAATACTACATAATAACAGCTGGTCCGACTGCCCTTTTCTTATGGCTAATGCTACATAATATAAAACAAAATACATAACACAAAATACATAACACAATATACCAACAAATAAATAACATAAAAGTCAGTGTGAACGATGCCATAGTGTGTGATGATTTTAAGGATGTGGAATCATTGTGGGTAGAATTACAAAAGGAGGGAAATACTGAAAAAATAGTATTTGGTGTAATCTACAGACCCCCTAACATCACTCAGGAGATAGAAGGTCGGTTGCATAAACAAATAGAGAGGGCCGCCCGGGCAGGTACAGTGGTAATAATGGGAGATTTTAACTATCCAGATATAGATTGGGGTCGGGGGTTGGATAAAACTACAAAGGGGAGAAAATTTCCAAAATTTATTGCAGGATAATTTTATGGGCCAGTTTGTGGAGGACCCAACAAGAAGTGATGCCTTGTTGGATCTGATCATTTCCAACAACGCAGAGCTGGTTGGTAATGTAACTGTGCGGGAAAACCTTGGTAATAGCGACCACAATATAGTTACTTTTGACTTAAAATGTAGAAAACAAAGACAGACGGGGAAGGCAAAAACATTAACTTTAAAAAGGCAAATTTCCCTGGGCTGAGAGCTGCACTACAGGACATAGACTGGGGGGAGGTGTTGTCAAATACTGATACAGAAGGTAAATGGGACATCTTTAAATCAACTCTAAATAACTATACAGCTAAATATATACCAAAGGGGAACAAATATAAACGATTAAAACTAAATCCTACATGGCTGACAAATGATGTTAAAAGAGCAATAAACAACAAAAAAATAGCCTTCAAAAAATACAAATCTGATGGGTCAGCTATAACATTTAAACAGTACAAGGAGCTTAATAAAATCTGTAAAAATGTAATAAAAACAGCAAAAATTAAAAATGAGAGACAGGTGGCCAAAGAAAGCAAAACTTATCCTAAATATTTTTTTTAGATATATAAATACAAAAAAACCAAGGTCGGAGCATGTAGGAACCCTTAATAACGATAATGGGGAGGTTGTGATGGGCAATCAAGAGAAGGCGGAGCTACTGAATGGGTTCTTTAGTTCTGTATATACTATGGAAGAAGGAGCTGACATTGGACAGGTCAGTGCTGGTAACACATCATGTAATGTACTGAACTGGCTTAATGTAGAGATGGTACAAGGTAAGTTAAGTAAAGTAAATGTAAGCAAATCCCCAGGGCCGGATGGACTACACCCAAGAGTTCTTAGAGAGGTAAGTTCTGTAATATCTGTACCCCTGTTCATGATATTTAGAGATTCCCTGGTGTCTGGTATTGTGCCAAGGGACTGGCGCAAGGCGAATGTGGTGCCAATCTTCAAGAAGGGCTCCAGGTCTTTGCCAGGCAATTATAGACCGGTAAGTTTAACGTGCATTGTGGGTAAATTGTTTGAAGGACTTATAAGGGATTACATACAGGAATACATAGGGGATAATAGTATTATAAGTGATAGCCAGCATGGGTTTACTAAGGATAGAAGTTGTCAAACCAATCTAATTTGCTTTTATGAAGAGGTGAGTAGAAGCCTTGACAGAGGAATGGCTGTGGATATAGTGTTTCTGAATTTTGCTAAAGCATTTGATACTGTCCCTCATAGACGTCTGACAGGTAAGTTAAGGTCTTTGGGTTTGGAAACTTTTGTTTGTAACTGGATTGAACACTGGCTCATGGATCGTACCCAGAGAGTGGTGGTCAATGATTCGTACTCTGATTGGTCCCCGGTAATTAGTGGTGTACCCCAAGGTTCTGTACTGGGCCCGCTGTTGTTTAATTTATTTAGCAATGATATAGAAGATGGCATTAACAGCTCTGTTTCTATCTTTGCAGATGACACCAAGCTTTGTAGCACAGTACAGTCTATAGAGGATGTGCATAAGTTACAAGATGACTTGGATAGACTAAGTGTCTGGGCATCCACTTGGCAAATGAGGTTCAATGTGGATAAATGTAAAGTTATGCATCTGGGTACTAATAACCTGCATGCATCGTATGTCTTAGGGGGGATTAAACTGGCAGAGTCACTGGTAGAGAAGGATCTGGGTGTACTTGTAGATCACAGACTACAGAATAGCATGCAATGTCAGGCTGCTGCTTCCAAAGCCGGCAGGATATTGTCATGTATCAAAAGAGGCATGGACTCGAGGGACAGGGACATAATACTCCCCCTTTATAAAGCATTGGTACGGCCTCACCTGGAATATGCTGTTCAGTTTTGGTCGCCGGTCCATAAAAGGGACACTGCGGAGCTGAAAAGGGTGCAGAGACGTGCGACTAAACTAATATGGGGCATGGAACATTTTAGTTATGAGGTGCGATTAAAGGAGTTACAATTGTTTAGTCTTTAGAAGAGACGTTTAAGGGGGGATATGATAAACGTATATAAGTATATAAATGGCCCATACAAAAAATATGGAGAAAAACTGTTCCAGGTTAAACCCCCCCAAAGGACGAGGGGGCACTCCCTCCGTCTGGAGAAGAAAAGGTTTAGTCTAAAGGGGCGACACGCCTTCTTTACCATAAGAACTGTGAATTTATGGAACAGTCTACCTCAGGAACTGGTCACAGCAGGAACAATTAATAGCTTTAAAACAGGGTTAGATACATTCCTGGAAAAAAATAACATTAATGCTTATGCAGAATTATAAAACTACATCCCTTCCCCTTATCCCCTTACACCATTCCCTTCAATCCCCTGGTTGGACTTGATGGACGTATGTCTTTTTTCAACCTTACTAAATATGTAACTATGTAATATACATATTACAGTATACATACAAATATAATAAATGTGCCTCACAAAACTATATACAAAAACCCTAAAATAAATCCTACACTAAAACTGTGCCCTCTCCCACACCACCCCTCCTGTACATGGGTCAGTCCATAACCGTTAGTACAGTTCTTAAAGGGTTATTCCAGGCCAAAACTTTTTTTTTTTATATATCAACTGGCTCCGGAAAGTTAAACAGATTTGTAAATTACATCTATTAAAAAATATTAATCCTTCCAATAGTTATTAGCTTCTGAAGTTGAGTTGTTGTTTTCTGTCTAACTGCTCTCTCATGACTCACGTCCCGGGAGCTGTGCAGTTCCTATGGGGATATTCTCCCATCATGCACAGCTCCCGGGACATGACATCATCATTGAGCAGTTAGACAGAAAACTTCAGAAGCTAATAACTATTGGAAGGATTAAGATTTTTTAATAGAAGTAATTTACAAATCTGTTTAAATTTCCGGAGCCAGTTTATATATATATATATATATATATATATATATATATAAAAAGGTTTTGCCTAGAATACCCCTTTAAGTCCAGTCCTTAACTGACCCATAACTTAAGTCCCCTAAGAAACAAAACCCCAGCACCCACAAATACACCCTCCCCACCTAGCACTCCAACCAACCAACTAAATAAAACATTATATACAAGACCACAACCCAATTTAGGCCAAAGTTCAGTGCCTGTAAGCCCTTCATATCATATCAGCTGAACTCAAAACAAAAAGCTATGGTGCACATGCAACAGGATGGCAGATCTGATACACTGAAGAAATGTAAACTCTTTCCCTAACTCCCCCTACTATTCTCCCTAATTCTATCCCTTCATTAAAACTGACCCTACTATCACCCTATCCCTATCCCTGTATGCCTGTCCCTAACTAAAATAAAGGTACTCTACCAAAAAGATCTAGCACCTAGGGCACATGAAAAGAAAACCCTCTCCATAGGAGAGAAGCCCTACTGGTACCAAGACTGCCATACTCCAAAGACCTGATCTTCCCGAGGTCACCGGTGATGTTCCTACAGACCTCCACCTCGGAGAGGACTTTCTGTTGGGTGGACACTAAGCACTGTGCGTTCCACGTGTGATACTTAAATGCTAAATTGACTAAAAATCTCGGCCACCGAGGGTCTTGAATGCCCCATAAGCCCACTCCTGATAGGTAAGGCCAGCAAGTTGACTCCAGCCGATGGAAGCGCCCACCCGGTTATAGACCCCTACGTTAAAGGGACAATGAAGCAGGAAGTGGTCCATGCTTTCCAGCGTGTCCACACACTCTTCTCGGGGACACCCTCGGTCATCAGAGTTCCTGTACTTCAGGTTGTCCCTTACACCTAGCTTCCCCTGAAAGCAGCGCCAGGCCAAGTCCCAAAACTTCTGGGGGATCCTTTTCAAGTTTAAAAGATACAACCCCACCCTCAGATGCCGACCTGGGCAGTCCCTGGGCGCCAGAGGCTTCTGGAAGTGGGTCAACAGAACCCGTTTGTCAAGGAACTGCCTTGACTGGGTCTTGATCTCCCACACTCCCAGACCCCACCAACGTATCGCCTTCAGAGTCTGGGTAGCATAAGATGGAAGATATCCATGGGGCGTACTGAGGTCCTTCACTTGCCCTCCTCTCTCCCATTCCTGGAAGAAAGGCCGAAACCACTCCCTGCAGGAGAGTACCCACGGAGGAGCCCTTTCCTTCCAGAGGTTCGAGATGTTAGCTTTCAAGAAGGTGTTGGTTAAGAACACCACAGGGTTTACCATAGATAAACCCCCTAGCCTCCTCGTGCGGTACGTAACCTCCCTCTTGACTAGGTTCAACCTGTTCCCCCACAACAGTAGGAAAAACAGGCTTAAACCCTAGTGTAGTAAGCCTCTGGCAAGATACAAACGCTGCCCAGATAGATAAACAAGGGGAGCAGGTACGATTTGATCAGGTGTACCCTTTCCCTGAGGGCCATAGACCAACCCTCCCACTGGTTCACCCTCCGAGTGGCATCCTGGAGCTTACCGTCCCAGTTTTTGGTGGGATAATCATCCTGGCCGAATGTGATGCCCAGAATTTTTGCTGAGTCTTGGGGCCCTGGGAGAGTGTCTGAGAGATCAAACGTGGGATCCCCCTCCCAGCCAGAGACTTTCACACTTATCCT
The DNA here is from genome assembly GCF_029499605.1 of Hyla sarda. Taxonomy (NCBI): domain Eukaryota; kingdom Metazoa; phylum Chordata; class Amphibia; order Anura; family Hylidae; genus Hyla; species Hyla sarda. The sequence goes on along the minus strand of NC_079200.1, from coordinate 76,981,419 downwards.
GGTTGATCTTGGATCCGGATGCCTCCGAGTAGTGATCCGCCTCCGACATCACCACATCGACCTCCTCCCTCGAAGAGACGAAAATAGTGACATCATCAGCGTATGCCACCACTCTCTGGGTGAAATCCAGCTCCGCCAGACTCATTCCGACTCCCGCCAACGGCCCACAATCTACTCTCCGGACGAATGGATCAATCGCGAACACGTATAAAAGCGGGCTCAAAGGACAACCCTGACGGACTCCGGACCCCACCTCAAAAGAGCTGCCAGACCACCCATTCACCAGCGGGAAACTCTCTGCCCCTGCACATAAGATCTTAAGCCAATTTACAAAAGTACACGGTAAGCCATATGTCAGGAGGACGGACCAGAGGTACTCGTGGTTCACCCGATCAAATGCTTTGGCCTGATCCAAGGTCAGTAAGTACCCCTTCCAGAGACCCGCACTACTCTGCTCCACTGCCTCCCTGACACTGAGGACAGCACTTAAGGTCCTTCGGCCTGGAACAGAGCAGTGCTGAGCCCCCGAAAGGAGCCGGGGTGCAAACTTCACCAACCAATTAAACAGTATCTTGGCCAGAAGCTTCCTGTCCGTATTGAGAAGAGCTATGGGCCTCCAATTCTCAATCCGGCTTGGATCTTTACCCTTTGAGAGAACAATCAGGGCTGACCTCCTCATTGACTTTGGCAGAGTGCCCGAGGAGAGACACTCCTTGAATACCTTGGTCAAGAGGGGAGCTAAAGACTCCTTAAAGGTCTTATACCACTCGGATGTTAAGCCATCCGGACCTGGCGACTTCTTGGGGGCGAGCCCCTCGATCGCCAGTCTCACTTCCTCTTCCCTGATATCTTCTGCCAAAACATCAAGAGAGGGGTCTACCCCTGGTTCAGGAATGTTTTCAGCCAGGAAAGCCGACATCCTGTCTCGATCTAGATCCTTCCTCCCCAAGAGGTAGGAGACGAGAGGGGAGAAAAAGGTGCAGGGGGCGCTCACTGATGTGCACCCTCCACCACACCAACAGTGATATACCGACCTTGGAGGGGCCGCACTGGGACCTGTGCAGCCCTAGTGTTGGATGAGCTGCTGCTCTCCCACCAGCATCGAGCTCCTAAATAAGGACCACAGACCAGCAGCGGTGCAGACGCCAGACAGGATCATTTTCCAGCTCTCCCACATTGAACATCATAGGAATATGGGAATTGTTAAGTGGACCTGAGGAAGGCATCAGCAGATGCCGAAACGCGTTGTCCCAATTACTTTCAATAAAAATCGTTATCCTGCACCGCCTGAGTTTCTCAGTAATTTCACCACTTGAGCAGCGCCTCCAATGCACCGGCTTCTTTCCACCCTTTCTCCCCAAGAGGTGCAAGTAGAAGGATCTGACGACCTCCAGGATCCCTGATCTGGACCGATTCAGGGATCCCGTACTATCAACCAGTCCTGAGACTACTTTACTACTCACTGACATCTTGCAGTTCCTGTAAGGGTCGGGAGAGCGGTACTTCCCGCAATCCCTCTCAAAAACCAAAGATGCGTGCCTATCGTACTGACACCTCATCAGCAAGGACTTCACTCTGGAGATATCATCCCAACTACCTCCAGTCGAGACAAAAAGCTCAAGTTTCCTTCTCAGACCTTCATATTAGCGATACCTGTTCAGGGACCTGAGGCTCGAGAGCTGGCGGAAGAACCCCGCAACCCGCTTCTTGAATATCTCCCACCACTCTGACTTACTACTACAAAGGCCCAGTAAAGGTACCTGATTCTGAAGAAAATCCTCAAAGGACTATCTTATCTCCTCTTCCTCCAGGAGGGACGAATTCAGCTTCCAATAACCTTTACCCATCCGGCGGGTCTCTAAAACATTCAAGGAAAACAAAATCATACAGTGATTGGAGAACTCAACCACGGACATTGTGGAAGAGACGGCTTCCTCCTTCAAATAAAACCTGTCTATCCTAGACCTGCTGCTGCTACCTCGATGATAGGTGAAACCCGCGTGGCCTGAGGGGCTCCGGATGTGGGCGTCCTCTAGGCGAGCTTCCCTAACTATTTTATTAAGGGCCACACTATCGCAATCCAGCGGACCATTGGAGCCTCTCCTATCTTGGGACCTCGTGACATTATTGAAGTCCCCTCCAAAGATCACCTGCCGGCTTGTAAAAATGAAGGGGTTAATCCTCATAAAAAGATTTTTACGGCCCAGCTTAGTTTGTGAGGCATAGATGTTTATGAGCCGGAGCTCTTGTCCCTTCATGAGGACATCTAAGATCAGGCACCTCCCCATTTCTAACTCAATAACCAGTCTGCATTCAACCGGAGCGGTAAAAAGGACCGCCACCCCATTATACGGCTCAGCCGCAAGAGACCAGTGGGAGGGCCCGCGCCTCCACTCTCTTCTGGCTTTCACCAGAGAGGCTAGATCTGACAACCTGGTCTCCTGTAAAAAGAAAATATCGGCTTCAACACGGCCGAGAAAATCGAAGGCTGCGAATCTAACCGTATCAGACTTTATACTGGCACAATTAATAGATGCCAGCATCAGTGGGGTGAGTGCTGCCATCATGGGAGTTAGACGGCCACAACTTTACTTCTGCTTCTCCTTTTTTTACGCCCCCTCATCCCCTGAAGAAGAGGAAAATGCAGGACCACTTTTGGACCTTTTTCTTAAACTCTGATTGGTCCATGTGGTCCCCGTCCGGCCCCAGTCCAGCTCTGCCCTCCGAGGAAGGTGCCTCTGCAGGATAGGGCCCAGTTCCCCCCAGAGGTTCTCTCACCCTAGGCACCCCACCCTCACCTTCCCCCTCCAAGAAGGGGGAGGAGATGGTATCGAGGACGAGGTACCGGTTTGACAGGTCAATCAGAGGGGGGGAGTCAGGCTTCCGTTTTGGACCTGTTCTGTAGTACAAGGCTTAAAAGAGGGCTCAGACCTCTTCTTTCTCCCTTTCCTTTTGCCCTTGTCTTTCTTTTTTTGCCTTTCCCCACTCTCCTCATCCACACTTTCATAGTGGGAGGAATCGGAAGGGTCGGCCATATTGCCTTCCTCTCTGAGCAGCCTCCTGATCTCCTCATCCAGCACGTTCTCCCCCAGGGCTTCAGTGGTTACAGGGCCAGCTTCAGGAGCAGGGGCCGGAGCTACCCCAGTCACCTGGGCACTCTCCTCATGCCTTAGTTTGGCGGGGCCCTTCTTCCTCGTCACTAGCCCTGTTATGCCCCCATCCCTGCTCGTACCCCCCCAGCCGGGCAACTTCACAGCTCTCCCCGGCCGGAGTGGCCGCAGCACGGGCGAAGGCGCTCGGACAACGGCTGAAAGGGTGCCCAAGGACACCACAAAGGTGGCACAGGATCTGTCTGCAGGATGCGGCCAGATGACCCACCCCACCACACAAAGCAAAAACCTGTACAGTACAGGCTGCGCTAAAATGGGTGGGGCTACCGCACCTGTGACAGACCTTAGGCTGCCCCTGGTAAAAGACCTGGATCCTTTCACGTCCAAGGAAGGCAGCTGACGGAATGCAGGCAACTGTACTACCTGAATGCTTGAGTTTGACGGAAAACGTCCAGGCCCCGGACCAGATCCCGTGCTCATCTACATTTTTCTTGGGCATGTCCGTCACATCCCCATACCGTCCCAGCCAGGTCATGATGTCATAGCAGGAGAGTGACTCGTTACGAGTCAAAACGGTCACTTTCGTGACTGAGTTCTTACAGGAAATAGCCTTTACGGCAAAATCCCGCCAGCCGGGCTCATTCTTCGCCACTTCGTCGTTCGACCAGAAGAGTTCGAGACCCTCCGGTCGAACAAAACTGACGTCAAATTCGGACAAACCGTAGGGGTGAATCAGGGCAAAGATGTCACTCGCCCTGAATTCCATCTGGAGGAGGAGCTCAACCACTTTAGCACGAGGCGGGCACACATCCCTGCCCCTCCGAATCAGACGGACCACGTTCCTATGGTTATTGTCCTACCCGGGTGTCGGGAGGGACCAGACCACCTCCCCATTCTGCTCTTGGAATGCCCCCAAACCGTGCCTCTCTATCCAGAAAGACAGGTCGACCTCACCCCTTCCCTCTACCTGGATTGACCTGTCGCCCCTAAGTAGAGCCTCCAGGAGGTGCTGCTGCAAGTGACGCTGCAAGTGCTGCTGCAGGGGGACCCACGGCAGCTACATGAGCATAGCTCCTAGGAGCAGTCACTACCCGGGGGGCAGCCGAACCAGACTCAGACCCAGGACCACCATTCACACCACTACACCCACCAACATCCACACCACAATTCTCATCATCCATACCAGACTTTGTATTCATACCACTACTACTCCCACCATCATTCACTCCACTAACACTCCCACATGCACTCTTCTCATTCACAACACTACCACACCCAACATCCTCACATCCTACACTTGCGTCCTGCCTAACGTATTCTGGGCTGGCTGGGACTTGTAGTACTGCCGGTTTTAACAGAGTCTTTTTTGCTGGCTTAGCTGTTGCTGGGGTCCACTCTGATGGCTTCTCCTCCATGGGCGATGTTACTGCCTGAGCCTGGGGCTGCCCCTCCGAGCGCACCCCAGCTCCACCCACAACCCCATCATCATGTCTGCCCGACTGCACGGGCTCTGCAGCTGGCACTGGCGCTCGGACACTCTCCCCCCTCACAGGAGAGTGCCCCGCAGCACCCACAGACTGACCGTTTTCCGCTCCCGACGCCCGGACACTCCCCCCCTCACAGAGAAGTGCCCTGCAGCGCCGGTAATGTCCATGGCACTCGGGGGACCGCCCCCCAAGCACACAGACATATCACTTATCTGGACACTCCCCCCCCCCCCCCCTCACAGGGAAGTGCCCCGCAGTGCCAGCAACACCCGGGGAACCGCTCCACGAGCAAACAGTAGCATAGCTTGCCCTTCGTGCCTGGACATGCCCCCCACCACCCTGGGGCGGTCCCGCAGCACCAGGGCTGCCCACCTTAAGCCCAATAGGACTTGCTGGCTCTATAGCATCCTCTGCCATCTTGGATGCCATGCTGTACCCCCCTTTCCGGCCCTGCTTCACCACAGAAACGGGGACTGGCAGTTTGGGGAGCCCAGCAGTCTGAACCAACTTTACAGCTGGCTCAGACTGCTGGAAAGGACGAAACACATAAGTCACAGTCTCCTGAACCTTCTGCCTTTTCTTCCTTTTCTTTACCAGATCATCTTTACCGAGATCCTCACCAAAGGCAAAATCATCCATACGGGTAGGGGACTCCTGCTGTATAATGGCTTGCAGCAAACCCCCACTGGCCAGCTCCTCCTCACTGCTCTCCTCTGTCTCCCCATCACTGGTGGGTAGCGCCACCTGGGCGGGCTCAGGGTAGCTATCTTAGGGGGGGCTGGGGGTCACACACACTAGGGGTGGCATCCATTTCACTTCCCACAGCCGACTCTCCGCCATCTTCCTCCCTCTGATCTGGTCGGGGGAGTGGGCACCACATTTCTGCGGGCCCTGCTGGAACGTCTCACCCCGACCCTGGAACCAGCTGTAAACGCTGACTTCCCCCGAGAGGAAGGAGCCGGGAGCTCCATGCAGGAGAAACTCTTCCTAGGAGGCCGCCACACCCCTGGGAAAGGCCGATGGAAAACACCTGCTGTACTCTCTGGAAGTCTGGTTGTCTGTAGAGCTCTAGGAGACACACCCTCTCACACGCCTCTGCTGACAACTCTGTCCATGTCAGGAACTGTCAAGAGCAGGAGCAAATCCCCACAGCATACCTATTCTGCTCTGGACAGTTCCTGACATGGACAGAGGTGTCTGCAGGGAGCACTGTGGTCAGGCAGAAAAGAACTACACAACTTCTTCTGTAGTATATAGCAGCTGATAAGTACTGGAAGAAATACAAGTTTTAAATAGAAGTAATTTAAAAATCTGTTTAACTTTCTGGTACAAAAAAAAATAAAAAATGTTTTCCACCGGAGTACCCCCAAAATAATATACCTAATCCCAATATACTTTTCCTTTAGCCTCATTGTATGAACTAGGGGTGGACTGACTTCTCAGTTACCCAGCAGAGGGGTCCATAGGCCCCACCTCTACCTTGTGCAGACAATGGGACCAAACAATAGCGGTCCATATCTGAAGTTCTTAGGGGGACGCATCATTATTAAGTTTGTTATGTTATGTGGGGGCAGTAATGTCATCAGTCCCAAAGCAGATTAAGGCTAAATTTCCATTTGTTTTTTTGGGGCGTTTTGGCAAAAAAAAAATGCCAAAACAGCCCCCATGGCGTTTTTTCATACAGATGTTAGCTGTAAATCAATGAAAAAACACAAAATAATTTTTCCCCCTTACGTTTTTCAGTTTGGTGTTTTTTTTTATCCTCTTGGCGTTTTTCACTCTTTTTTGTCATTTTGCAAAGTCGCAGCATGTTGAGCCTATGGCGTTTTTTCCCCTGAATTCATGGCATGGCAAGAAAAACGCCATGTGGGTTTTAACTTTGGCATTTTTGCAGGCGGTTTTTATTCTTTTTTTGGACTTTAGCGATCCAAAAAAAGGGATGGAGGTACCCTTTTTAATACATTTTGTAGGGTACCATTAAAAACAAATAAAATAAAAGATACCCTAGGGATGGAAAAAATTATATGAACTAAATTTATATTTTTTATAACTAAATTTGAATCAATTTTTAAACAGGGATCAATTTATGTTGGCGGCCAGGGAACTAAAAATGTAGCCGACAATAATAAAAATGGAGAAAGGGGCCATTAAATTATAATATAATTAATTTTGTTAAACTTTTTATTTGTATTTTAATAATGTGTTTAAGTGTGTATGTGTTTTTAACTTTTTTCTTTATTTTTAAATTTTTTTAGATAGTACTACTACTCCCAGCATCGAACAGACTGTTTAATGATGGCAGTAGTACCTGTCCTAATAGACGGATCGCCCCGGGTTTCACTCCTGACACCCGTTGTGATCCCCCTGTATAATATATAGATGCAGGCGGCCGACCGCTCTTCTATGGTCCCCTGCACTGCCGTATATATATAAATATATACAACAATTCATGTTTCCCGCAGAGAGCTGTGATTGGCCGGATGGTTCCACCCAATCACAGCTCTCAGTGGGAAATATGAATAGTTGGATATACACGTCAGTGCAGGGGACCAGAGAAGAGCGGCCGTGCTGCCCGTTTCTATAGCTTATACAGGAGGATCGCAGCGGGTGTCAGAAGTGACACCTGCTGTGATCTGTCTATTAATGCAGGTACTACAGCTCCCAACATGGAACAGTCTGTAGTACTAACTAAAAAATATAAAGAGTGGTGTCCACAGATATCTGATAGGAGCGTGCACTCTAGGGATCTGATTCACTTTTCCCCAAAGACCACTACACAACCACTGGATAGACGTCCCTAATACCGGCTGTTATCAAAAGAAGCTGCTTCCATCACTAGAGCGCACGCTCCTACGAAATACCTGTGAACACCACTCTGAAAACCGGCATTTCCACCGAGGGTGACCTGTCTGTCGGCGGGCAGACTTCGTCACCTACACCAGGACGAAGCCGACGAACATCAGAACCGCACAAAGCACTCACCCGAGACCCTTGGCAGGATGGGTAGGCGGTATTTAGTACCAGCGCTTCATTCATTCATTCTGTTGCGGCCGCTGAGCTGTTAATATTGCAGCGAATTACTAAATTGATACTCCCAAGCCACGGATGTGGTCCCAGGCTGTGCTGCTGTCACAGCCACCCAGCCTAAACAGTGCTCCCTATCAGAGAATTTGAGCTACATCCTCTCTGTTTTTGTATGTTATAATTGTATTTGACCATTTAGAATAAACTACATTTGTACCTTGGACATTTAGCATTTTTCCCTATCTCACTTCACAAATTTTTGTTTTCTCCACACCATTACATATCCATCTGACACATATCACTGAGTCCCACATCATCCATCCATGCACTCATTTCCATTTCCATTTACAAACAGTCCTTGAGAACCTGCCATTTGTAAATTTTTCTTTAGGTTTTAGTATTGGGTGGCAGGAGGATACCACCATAGCGGAGTTCTCGGACAATATATATATATATATATATATATATATATATATATATATCTCAAGCACATGGAGAAGGAAAACGTCGGCACTGCCGCACTCACAGTACTGCTGGAGTATTCTGGATCACTGCACCGTCAGGTCCAAATGCCACTAATCCGGTGCTCAGTCCGCCATAAGCATAAGCATTATATAACTTGAAAGAAGAGGTCGCAGACGGCACTCACGGAACAGCAAGAAGTTTTATTCGGGATCGCTGGTCCAGGCAACAAGAACGCCAGGTAAGTCAACTTGTTGCCTGGACCAGCGATCCCGAATAAAACTTCTTGCTGTTCCGTGAGTGCCGTCTGCGACCTCTTCTTTCAAGTTATATATATATATATATATATATATATATATATAGATTGAGTACCTACAACTATCTGCTTTTCCACTAACTAAAAAATTTAAAAATAAAAAAAAAGTGAAAAAAGATAAAAACACACACTTTATTAAACACATTATTAAAATACATTACTAATAAAAAGTTTTACTAAATTAATTATAAGAAAATATTTAATTTTTACATTTAAAAGGCCCCTTTCTACATTTTTATTATTGACAGCTACATTTTTAAAGTTTAAAAATTTATAAAAATTTTGTTATAATATATATTTATATATATTTATATATATATATTTTTTGGTACCCAACAAATTTTGAAAAAACATCAAAGGGGCCAAAAATGCAATTTCCACTCAAATGCAAAAACGCCAGAAAAAACGCAAGACGCAGGAAATTGCACTGGCGTTTTTTTTACACAAAAAAAACGCAGTACAAAGAAACCAAGTGGAAACTTAGCCTCAACCCTCCCCCTCCAGTATTGAACTTAATACTTGTGGAGGATCAGGAATATTTTTAGTCAATACATGGCCACATGATGAATGAGTGAGGAGTAGACAGAAACTGGCCCTGGCTGATCTCCAGACCGCATATTATGGTGATGATTTATCTGCCCTGAGTCACTACTGTATACAGACACCCAGTTACCAAATATAAATATGTGCACCCATTTCTGTGCAGAGATAGCGCCTGTATAAGTGATAAATTCATTAGACAGGGAGGGGACTGGCATGCTGTATACAGAATTCTCATGAAGCCGGCGGGACATTCTAGAATATGTTATACTGGTACAGGCATGTCAACCCCATTTTACCTCCCTCACTCGATTACCCAATAATGCACTATAGGTGAATGTGGCATATTTTTTATATTTTGTCAGTATCAGATGGGGATTAGCCCTATTGTCACTTTCTGCTAGAAATACACACAGGAGACATTCACTACCTCAGTGTGAAATTCCTCGCTAATGTACATGGTGTCCCGTAAAAGGGTCTGCAGTGCACCTCCATTTTGTGTCAGTATACCACCAAAGGTTATGGAGGCACTAGGCAGAGTGGACACACTAGACGCATAGACAGTATGGAGGCACTAGGCAATCACACCATAGACGCATAGAGGGTGGCCCTCATTTACTTAGAAAATCGGGTTGTAAGTCTATCTTGCTTTCTTACCCGATTGCTTTTTTCCCCCGGTATTTATTATTATGTCGCATCCTGTTTGTCGCACGTGGGTTTTGTAGGTTTTGGTTTCCAACTCCTCTGAGTTGTCGGGAAAAAATCCACAACAATTGAACAAATTCGGGTTGGAAACCTTTATAAATACGTGGGAAAGCTCAGAAATGTCGGGTTACGCCCCTTTTTCGGGTTTGGGAGAATCCACGTCGGGTCCGTCGGGAAAAAATGTTGCATCGTGTCGCAGACTGGCGCACGATGTCTGCGACATGTCGCAGACAAAGATGCGCCAAAAAAACCCGACAAAACAAGTCGGGTTTAGAATAGTAAATGAGGGCCAGTGTGTATCTATGAAATCAGCCAAAAATGTCAAAAAGGGCTTCAGCTACTCCATCAGTCCAAAATTGTACAGTATTTACATCCCATATATAATTTACATCCCATATACCGTCTTGGGGTGTAAGAAAGATGCTGAATCTCCTTTTGTGTTTTGGGACAAATTTATGGAAGCTGGTGAGGAGAGACTGACCTGGGCCGTCTGGTGCATTTGTGTCCTACTCAAAGAAACCACCAGTTACTGCCCCATTCCCCACAGCAACTCTAAACACATGACTCAACTACTCCCCCCTACCATAGACACTTATCCCACTCACTATATGGAGACATGTATAATATAGTGGTTCTGGTGTAATATAATGGTCTAGTCAGGAGTCTGATATTAAGTTAGGGGTTTGATCTGAGGACTGATATTAGTATACAGTGGTCCCTCAACATACGATGGTAATCCATTCCAAATGAACCATCGTTTGTTGAAACCATCGTATGTTGAGGGATCCGTGCAATGTAAAGTATAGGACAGTGGTCTACAACCTGCGGACCTCCAGATGTTACAAAACTACAACACCCAGCATGCTCGGACAGCCAACGGCTGTCCGGGCATGCTGGGAGTTGTAGTTTTGCACCATCTGGAGGTCCGCAGGTTGAAGACCACTGGTATTGGAGGTTATACTCACGTGTCCCCGCCGCTCCGGATCCTCACCGCTCGTCACCGCTGCCCTGGATGTCACCTTCCATCACTGTCGCCGCGTCCCCGGGGTGTCTCCGGCATCCTCGCTCTCCGTCGCCGCCATCACGTCGTTACGCACGCCGCTCCTATTGGATGACGGGATGGCGTGCGCAGCGACGTGATGACGACGATGGAGAGCGCCGACAATGCAGGGGATCCCGAAGAGGACGCGCAGGAGCCCCGAGGACAGGTAAGTGATCGTCAGCGGACCACACGGGGCACCGTAAACGGCTATCCAGCGGCAGCTGAAGCAGTCTGCGCTACCGGATAGCCGTTTATGCGATGGCCCCGACATACAAAAGCATAGTATGTTGATGCTGCCTTCAACATGCGATGGCCTCTGAGAGGCCATCGTATGTTGAAATGATCGTATGTCAGGACCATCGTAGGTCGGGGGGTCACTGTATAGCGTTTGAATATATTTAGGGCATCTGGATTGGGGTCTTATTTTAACATGGAGGTCTGGTCAGACGACTAATATTACTTTAGGGGTCTAGTCTGAGGTCTCGTATTAGTATGTATGGTACAAATATACTTAAGGGGTTGGTCTGGGGTCTAAAATTCATTGAGGGGTCTGGTCTGAGGCCTGAAACTGATATACAAGATATAACCATATTCAAGTGGTCTGAATAATAGAGTAACAATATATTAAGGGGGTCTGGTCTGGAGTGTAATTTTATTATGGGGTTCTGGTGTTTAGTTTAATTTGACGGGTCTGGTCTGAGGTCCAATATTAGTATATAGTTTACGAATATATTTAAAAGGTCAGGTGAGGGGTCTGATTTTGATACCGGGGCCAGAATACATGTAGTCATAAAAGCTTTGTCCCTGAAAGGCCACACTTATTTATGCCATGCCCCACCACGCAACCTTGTGAAGGGCTCTAAAAGGTTGACATGTCTGTCCATGCACTGATAGCATGTACTACAAAAAGAGCAAAACAACACCATACCAGTCTGTCAGTAAATCCTGATCCCTTTTAAGTACATGTAGCCTTATGTAGGAAAATAGTGGTCACCCATACAGATAGTTGAGTTATTGCCAGGTAACATGAGTTCACTTACCTGCAGAATAGTCTAATGGGGAATATCCTAGATTCTGAGGAGTTAGATAAAACTTCTATACTATGTGTATGCAGAAGTGTGGGGATGACCCAATTCTTGTAGTATCTTAAGACATATCAAGGTAAAAGGGGGAGGCCCTCATTCTGGAACCCATTTTATTGGCCAGACTTCTAGACTTATTGTTAAGAATGTCTCTCATTCTGGAAGTCTTGTCTGTGATTTAATTCAGAGTGCTTTGTAATGCTTCTTCCTCACTGCAGCCCCTACAGGTACATTTACATGTAAGTATAATCTGTACTAAATGACCTGAAGCTTCACCTTCTCATAGAGGTTCTGTAGCAGCTGTGGTGATATCATGATACACACTCCCGGGGCTGGAAAAATTATTTATCCAATTAAAGGCATTTCTGAAAGAGGTTCTGCAGCAGCTTGGCTGTGTATAGTGAGGCATATGTTCTTTATGAATGCACAAAATTAAATGGCCACTGTCTAAATCAAAAACTATTTATATGTTGTGTATCTAGGCAAAACATTGCCAAGAAGTACTAGGGGTCCCTATACCACCCTGAACATAATCCTGTTGGGCTGCAACATTATCTTGGTCCAAGCAGAAGCATAGCAGGAAGTGAGTGTGGGACTAGCACTCACTGCTCACTCCTGTCCTATCAGACTGCAGCATGAAAATAGAGAGGAGGGGGTTACAGAGCAACCTGCAGTAATTGGATGAAGAGGCACAGCACAGCGGACTCAGGGAGGAAGTAATGCATGGTGAGTGAGGACGTGCTCAGTGCTTGCCTCGGACACGCTCCTTACAAAGCAGTGGATGTCAGAATGAGTGAGCAGCAGAACTGTGGGATTTATGAGCCAAATATAGAAGCTAGACACATCAAAAAAAATGTAAAGCATCTGAATGACCTAGTGAGTAACATATATAAGCATTATTTTTTTCTGTGATATGACAGGTACGCTTTACGGATCTTAGGGAACAGTATGGATTTCTTGCAGCCTTGTGCATTACTAGGCTGAAATCCAAGAAAACTCCTAATATCTCTAAAATTTACTAAATGGGCGCTGTACTTGATCTGTAATATTTCCGTTTTAGAGCAAAACAAGATACATGTATATTTCTAGTAAATAAAAGAAGCTAAAAAATATGTACATAGACTTCTTTCCATGCCCTGCGCGTTGTCAGCCAGTGAGCTGTTTATATGGAATGAGGGCCGTGTTATGCTATCAGTGAAGTTGTCGCGCTCGCTTTTTCTGCACACACGCCCTGTATATACACAGGAATGTTGACACATTGAAAGAATGAAGAGCCTCACCCCTGATAAATTCTCCATGGGCTCAACAGCGGAGAATTCTAACTTAATGCAGAAATTTACAATGGGGCTGGAGAAGCAGCAGCGTAGACATGTGACCATATGATTTACAGAGAGGAATTCTGAGACATACAGTGGGGATCAAAAGTTTGGGCAACCCAGGTAAAATTTGTATCAATGTGCATAAAGAAGCCAAGGAAAGATGGAAAAATCTCCAAAAGGCATCAAATTACAGATTAGACATTCTTATAATATGTCAACAAAAGTTAGATTTTATTTCCATCATTTACACTTTCAAAATAACAGAAAAAAAAATGGCGTCTGCAAAAGTTTGGGCACCCTGCAGAGTTAATATCTTGTACCCTTTGGCAAGTATCACAGCTTGTAAACACTTTTTGTAGCCAGCCAAGAGTCTTTCAATTCTTGTTTGAGGTATCTTTGCCCATTCTTCCTTACAAAAGTCTTCCAGTTCTTTGAGATTTCTGGGCTTTCTGTCACACACTGCTCTTTTAAGGTCTATCCATAGATTTTCAATTATGTTGAGGTCAGGAGATTGTGAAGGCCATGGCAAAACCTTCAGTTTACACCTCTTAATGTAATCCCCGTGGATTTTGAGGAGTGTTTAGGATCATTATCCATTTGAAGAAGCCATCCTCTCTTTAACTTCAGCTTTTTCACAGATGGCATCAAGTTAGCATCCAAAATCTGCTGAAATTTTATTGAATCAATTTTTCCTTCTACTCGTGAGATGTTCCCTGTGCCACTGGCTGCATTACAACCCCAAAGCATGATTGATCCACCCCCATGCTTAACAGCTGGACAGAGGTTCTTTTCATTAAATTCTGTTCCCCTTCTCCTCCAAACGTACTTTTGCTCATTCTGGCCAAAAAGTTCAATTTTAACCTTATCAGTCCACAGCACTTGTTTCCAAAATGCATCAGGCTTGTCTATATGTTCATTTGCTAAGTTCAAATGCTGATTTTTGTGGTGAGGATGTAGAAGAGGTTTTCTTCTGATGACTCTTCCATGAAGACCATATATGTACAAGTATCTCTTTATAGTGGAATAGTGTACCACAACTCCAGTGTCTGCCAGATCTTTCCGGAGGGATTGTGCAGTTAAACATGGGTTTTGAATTGTTTTTCTCACAATCTTGCGAGCTGTTCTGTCTGATATTTTTCTTGGTCTTCCAGATCTTGCTTTAACTTCCACTGTTCCGAACAGAGGATATTGACATCTGAAAACGTTTTGCTATCTTCTTATGGCCTTCTCCAGCTTTGTGAGCGTCAACTATTTTCAGTTTCAGATTTCTAGACAACTACTCAGAAGAACCCATGGTGCTGATTGTTGGGGCAAGGTCAGATGAGTCTGGGCATTTAAAACCTTTCAGACTGACATCACCTGATCTTCCCAGATGATGATTGAGAACAATCCATGACATTGGCAGGTCTCAGCTTTGCAAAGGGGGCAGTGCATGCTATAAATTCTGCAGGGTGCCCAAACTTTTGCAGACGCCATTTTTTTGTTTTCTGCTATTTTGAAAGTGTAAATGATGGAAATAAAATCTAACTTTTGTTGACATATTATAAGAATTTCTAATCTGTAATTTATCTAATTTAATTAATTTATCTACATGTAGTTCATCTACAATTATAAGGCACATGTGTTAATATTCTTTAATAAAAACTTACCGTTTTGTGTATACAGCTCCCATGTTGACCATAAATAAGAACATATAATCTGAAATGTGTCAGTGTTTTTGCTGTTCTCCTTATCCATTTGTAAATGGATTTTGGATACCAATAAAGAAAATGCCTGGTATCTGCCTTATTCTGGACCACTTCCTTTCTTATGTGCATAAGGGTCTATTCACAAGGCAGAATTTCTGCATTAGGAATTCTGCTTGCAGAATTCCACCTCAAATGAAATCCCAATTGACTTCTATGGGATTCCGCACTCCCATTTCAGAATGTATGCTTGCGGGATTCCACAAGCGTCAATTCTGAAGTGTGAATTGGGGTATGGAATCCCATAGAAGTCTATTGTGCTTTTATTTGAGTCGGAAATTCTTCCATGTGAAAAGACCCTTAGACTGGTGTAGGACCAGCTCCCAACATGTTGTATGACCAGTTCATCCATAGATTTTGCACAGAGTTTACACTTACATATATATGGTTGCTGAGCATGTAAATAATACTACACATACCATAGTTGGTTTCAGGAGCAGAGCTTAGTGCCGGTGAGCTTTGTAGGATGACGGATCCATTCTGCGCCTCAACAGCAAACTACAAAAAGAAAACAGATTAATCAATGAGCTTAAAATGTGACAAAATGTGACAGTGTATCTTACATCTGTACCCTATGGAGGGACCCAGCCCCATCTTTACCCTCCTGATGACTTGGATGTGGACTCCAACAAAACTCCCAAAGGATTTAAGGGCATTAATGTAAACAACAACCTTTAGGGGTCACCCCCCAAGGGCCTAGCCCTAAACTAGAAATCCGGCCTTAAAACTATAAACTATATTATAATCTCTTTAAAAAATAATGTAAATACTAGGTTTGAATCACTCTTTAAAAACACAGCCTGTGTTAAGAACATCATTTCAGTACATCCTTATAGCTATCAGAATCGCCATGGAGTGCACTATGTCTATGACTCAAGGATGCGCTCCATTGTTCTTTTCAATTTCCCCCACACAAATAGTTTTTTTTTTTTTGCGCCATACATTTTATGGTAAAATGAGTGTTGTCATTACAAAGGACAACTGGTCGCGCAAAAAACAAGCCCTTATACTTGTCAGTGGATAAAAATATAAAAGAGTTATGATTTTTAAGGCCCAAATGGGCTGAATCCTTAAGGGGTTAAAGTCCCATGCAAATCTATGGGGAATGTATGTTCCAGCATAACTTCCGTACGGCTGGAGATATTTCAATACCTGTCACATATTACTTACATGTCAAACAAAAATGAATGATCATGAAATTAACTCTAACCTACCCTCTTGTGAAGGGTGTGGTTTTGTTACTTTACTCCACAAGCTCCGCTCTGCATCTCCTGGTGAATGCATCAGACCTGCTTGCAAGCCACACCCTCCATGCATGCCACGCCCCATCTCGCAAAGACACGCCCATCCTTTAAGTCACACCACTTTTATTTTCTTCCCTTTTTGTGCATTGGTCTGGCTTTCAAATCACGCCCACTCCCACAAAACCACGCCCCCTTCTATTTTCGGCTTACAATATCTTCATCACAACTCAGCCCCTCCTGAGGATGGGATATGAGGATTAGGTATGAGGACAGGATATGGGGACGGGATATGAGGACAGGATATGAGGACAGGATATAAGGATGGGATATGAGGACAGGATATCAGGACAGGATACGAGGACAGGATACGAGGATGGGATATGAGGATGGGATATGAGGACGGGATATGAGGTTGGGATGTGAGGACAGCATATGAGGATGGGATATGAGGTTGGGATGTGAGGACAGGATATGAGGTTGGGATTTAAGGAGGGGAAATAAGGTCGGGATATGAGGACGAGATATGAGGTCAAGATATAAGGACGAGATATGAGGACGGGATATGAGGATGGGATATGAGGACAGGATATTAGGATGGGATATGATGATGGGATATGAGGACAGGATATGAGGTTAGGATTTAAGGAGGGGATATAAGGCCGGGATATGAGGACGAGATATGAGGTCAGGATATAAGGACGAGATATGAGGATGAGATAGGAGGATGGGATATGAGGATTGGATATGAGGACAGGATATGAGGACGGGATATGAGGATGGGATATGAGGATGGGATATGAGGATGGGATATGAGGACAGCATATGAGGTTAGGATTTCAGGAGGGGATATAAGGTCGGGATATGAGGACGAGATATGAGGTCGGGATATAGTGACGGGATATGAGGTCGGGATATGAGGTCGGGATGTGAGGACAGGATATGAGGTCACAATATGAGGTTTTGCTATGAGGACAGAATATGAGGAACAGCTATAAGGATGGGATACGGGGTCCTTTTCTTCCCCAACAAGGATTAGGAAGGAAAAAAACAGGCAACCCTGGGTACTCAGCTAGTACGGAATATAACAGGATCAGTGCAGGATAAGTCATGTAATATATGTACACAGTGACTCCACCAGCATAATAGTGAGTCCAGCTCTGGAGTCTGGCCACTAGAGGGAGCATCTTCCTGTGAGCCTGCCGAGTGTGGTTCGTGGTTCGTTTGGTGAATTGTTTGGTGTGTGTGCTCTGAGCTCTGCATCTGAACATCTGTGCCGGACAACGTTCTTCCTTCCCCATGGGAGAGCATGTGCTCGGGCATGAGCGAGGAGAGGAGAACCCCAACACCTACCCCCCGAATCAGGTCTGCGGGGGGCAGGGGGAGCCAGCGGCCAGTTGTGGAGGGACCAGCTTCAGGATGTACATCAGAGGTCTCCGGTTGAGGCGCTCTGCCAGGAGGTGCAGGGATGCATATCCAGCCCCCCGAAACCTGTAGAGACAAAGAGCAGCTGCAAGGCTGGCCCTGCAAGTTGTGGGACTACAAGTATAAGAAGTTCCGGAAGCACACGTACACGTGACAACAAGGCCTGACAATGTGGACTGTGATACTCCTCCTGGAGCAAAGCTAAATGCCCATGGAGGTGTGGAGGAGGATTGGGGAATGCCTAGGGCCCGGGAGTCTGGAGTCATCCATAGCTCCCGGGTGGCAGAATACATCCGTGGGTATGAGGAAGCAAGGAGCAGCTTGTATAGGCTCCAGGAGGCGGTACAGGAGGCAAAAGCCTTGATGGACACTGTGCCCAAATGCAAGAAAGCTGAGCTGTCAGCCCGGATTAAACAACTGAAAAATCATATAAGGAATCTGGAGAAGAAGAGAACTTTTATTTTAGAGAACAGTGGGCCATTTAAAGAAAACTTTTAAATGACGACCGCTTTCAAACAATGGAGAGAGAGACGTAGAGATGGCTGAGGGGGCTTCGGCCACGGGTGGAGGAGGAAGGAGACATTGCGGAGGCCAATAAGGTTGAGCCGAATCCACCCGGGGGTCTGCAACATCTGACCCCATACAGTGGGCCATACAGTGGCCAGATGTCATCTAGCCATGGCTCTGGCGGTTCGGGGGATGAGAGCAGTACCAGTCACCAGGGAGGGGCGCTGATGGCCCGGATCCAGCTCCTGGAGTGCCCATGTCACCTCCAGGACTTCACGTTTGGAAATGAGTTACCAGAGGAGGCACCTGGGGGAAGGAAAAAGAAGAAGCTAAAGAAGACCAAGCTCCAGGAGCAGGTAACATTTGTATATACCCCCCTCCCTGGGTTCCCCGGACTGGCCACAGGGTCAGCTCACTGTGTGAACCCCATTTCCCAGCCCAGCCAGAGTTCTGCTGTGGAGTCAGTGCAGGAGAGTGGGGAGAGTATGGAGTTTAGTGTGGCAGTGAGCTCCGTCGCTGTTTGCAGTTACAGTGGTGGAGCAGACAATGTATCGGCTGTGAGGTCAGACAGTGATATTGGCCCAGTGATGGGCAGTAAAGGTTCTGGCACATTAGGTTGCTCACTAACGGGAGGGGGGGGGGGGGGGCGGCTTTGTGCCAGAGCCAGCTGCGGGAGTTCCGGTGGCTCTGAGCATTGGTTCTGTTGTTCCTTTGGAGCAGCGGTGTCATCGTGTAAGAGCTCCCGGGGCTAAGATGTCTTTGCCTCCCAGAAAGTCTGGACTTAAACATTTATTTTGTATTGGCGTCGCTTATCCTGATCAGCGGCGCCCAGGAGCAGAAAACTCCAGTACTGATGAGGAGAAGGGTACCAGTAAAAACAGGGCTGGGGCCGCTAATAAACAGGCTAGACAGGCTTCCTGGTCCTTGTATAAGGGACCGGTGGCCTGTCCTGTGGCGGTGGCTTCAGCTCTGGTACCCAGTGATGCTGATGGTACAATATCTGCACCAGAACGCACCGGTCCAGCCAGTATGAATGAGAAGGTTTGAGTAGGAGTGAATGAAGGAGTGGATGTACGGGAAAATTCATCTGTTAATAAAAATCTGTCTGGGGCTTTGAATGGTGGTATGGGCTGTAGCTTGGGTGGAGGTATGGGGGGGGGGGGGGCACATCACCTAAAACAGGTAATAATGGTGTGAATATGGATTATGTGGAGGATTGTGGTGAAGGGGTACAGATTAGTGGTGGGGATGTAGGGCCTTGTCCAGTTGCACCTCCAGCAGTGGCAGCACCGATACGCAGCTACGCAAATGTTGCCAATGGGGGGAGGGGGACACATTCCTCATCTTCTGGTTCTGGGGAGAGCAATTTGCAGCAGCGTCTACTGGGGGCCTCAAGGAGAGGGGAGGGATCAATCAATGTAGAGGGTAGAGAGATTGATCTATCCTTTTGGATAGAGAGACATGGTCTTTCAGCCTTCCGAGAGGAAAGAGGGGGATACTGTGTGGTCCCTCCCGACAGCCGGGCCAGGTGGTCTCCGGAGGAATGTGGTCCAGCTTAGGTGGAGAGGCAGTGATACATGTCCTCCAAGATCTTAAGTTGTTGAGCTTCTGCTGAAGTTGGGCTTTGAGGCAGCTGACATCTACGCCTTGATACATCCTTATGGTACCCCTGAGTTCGATATCAGCTTTGTTCAGCCGGAGGGGTTTGAGCTCTTCTGGTCGAATTATGAGCTGGTAAAGAACGAGCCTGTCTGGTGTGACTTTGCCATTCAGGCGGTGTCTCGCCAAAACAATGTCAAGAAAGTGACTGTTTAAACCCGTAACGAATCACTCTCTTGTATTGACATCATGACGTGGCTAGGTTGGTATGGAGAGGTGGTGGAGGTCCCAAAAAAGAACAGGGATGAATATGGCATCTGGTAAGGGGCCTGGACGTTTATGGTCAAGCTTAGGCGTTCAGGACACACCATTACCCATATACCATCTGTGACCTTCCTCGGAAGAGATCATATCCAGATCTTCTACCAGGGTCAGCCAAAGCTCTGTCACAGATGTGGCGACCCCACACATTTTAGTGCCAGTTGTACTGTGCAGAAGTGCACTCTGTGTGGGGAAATAGGCCATCTCGTTGCATCTTGTGCAGAGATTAGGTGTTACCTGTGTGGTGACTTAGGTCATCCATTCAGTCGCTGCCCTCATTCCTTTGTCAACTCGGTTGTAGCCCCGGTGGGAGTAAGCCATGAGGTGGATTCTGCTGGGGGGACGGCTGGAGGGGATGAAGGGGTGCAAGGGCCAGTGAAGAAAAATAAGCAAAAGACGCCTGCCTAACTGAGGCATCTCAAGAATTGTCAAAGGGATAGGGAGATTCAGGAGTCACAGGAGTGTCTGCCAACTGAGGTGACTTCTGATCCTGTCCCTGCGGCCAGTCTTACTGCTGAGGCCCTGGGGCATAGTGAACTGGATGAGGAGATTGGGAGGAGCCACAAAGAGGAGGATGCTGTCTCCTCACTGTCCTCCCATGGTGAGAGCACGGATGAGGACAGTGGGAGATGGGCAGAAACAAAGCGAAATTTAAGATCTTCTCCCACCCACCAGATGCCAAAGGAAGGTACAACTGACCCCCCTCTGAGTGTTCTCTCCAACAGGTTCCGAGCCCTCTGCAACATTTTCTATATGGAGGAGGAGGCTGCGGGTGAGGTTCTGGAAGTTGCGGTGAGGACCTTGAGTCCTCTCTCACTGGGGAACCTATGTCTTCGGGGGGGGGGACTGTCCCGGAGTCAGGGGATGAGGAAAATGTAAATAAAGGGAAAATGGACACATCCATCTCACTAAAAAGGGGTAAACCATTATCTGACGAGGAGGGTGGTGGGGTGGATGGGTAGGATGGTGGGAAAAAGTAAGCTGTCTAACTCAATCACCCTTGATGGCTGCACCCTCTCCGTTGACTCTGGCATCCATTAACATTGCCAGCATTAAGTCAGATACGACTTGATTTGCGACCTATTGTTTTTTTTTGCCCATATTAATGCTGATATTTTATTTTTGCAGGAGACCAGGCTTACAGATATGCCATCTATACATAAGGCTAAAAGAGAGTGGAGGAATGGGCCCTTCTACTGGTCTCTTGCAGCAGAGCCCTATAGCGGAGTGGCGGTCCTTTTTGCCGCAGCGGTAGAATACCGACGAGGTGCCTGATCTTAGATGTCCTCATTAAGGGACAAGAACTTCGCCTTATTAAGTGTCTCTTTATGAGGATTAAGCCCTCTCTTTTTACAAGTCGGCAGGTGGTCTTTGGAGGGGACTTTAATGCTGTCATGAGGCTCCAAGACAGGGGAGGTTCCAGAGACAAGCTGACTTATCATAGCGTCGCCCTTAAAAGCGTAGCGAGTGAGGCTCGCTTGGTGGATGTCCACATCCGGCACACCTGAGGCCACGCAGGACTCACCTATCATAGAGGTAGTTGTAGGTCCAGAGTAGACAGGTTTTATTTAAAGGAGGTAGCCGTCTCTTCAGCAGTGTCTGTTGTTGAGGTGGAATTCTCTGATCACTGTATAATTTAGTTTTCTCTGAATGTTACAGAGACCCCCAGATGGGCGGAGACTATTGGAAACTCAATTCATCTCTCTTGGAAGAAGCAAAGATAAGACAGTCCTTTGAGGATTTTCTTCAAAGCCAGGTACCATTGCTGGGAGATGTTCAAAAAAAGGGTTGCAACATTCTTCTGCCAGCTCTCAGGCCTCAGAAGCCTAAACAGGTACCGTTTGTACCAGGGCTTGAGGGAGAAACTTGAGCACCTTGTCTCGACTGGAGGTAGTCGAGAGGATATCTCCGGAGTGAAGTCCTTGCTGATGAAGAGCCAGTATGACATGCATCTTTGGTTTTTGAGAGGGATTACGGGAAGTACCACTCTCCCGATCCTTACAGAAACTGCAAGATGTCAGTGAATAGTAAAGTAGTCTCAGGACCTGTTGATAGTACGGGATCCTTGAAAAGGTCCAGATCAGGGATCCTGGAGGTCGTCAGATCCTTCTACTCGCACCTCTTGGGAAGAAGGATCTAGATCGAGATAAGGTATCAGCTTTCTTGGTTGAAACCATCCCTGAACCAGGAGTAGACCCCTCTCTTGACGTTTTGACAGAGAGGATCCGGGAAGAGGAAGTCAGGATGGCGATTGATGGTCTTGCCCTCAAGAAGTCACCCGATCCAGATGGCTTAACATCTGAGTTCTATAAGACCTTTAAGGACACTTTGGTTCCCCTGTTGACTGCGGTATTTAATGAGTGTCTATCCTCAGGCACTCTGCCAAAGTCAATGAGGAGGTTAGTGCTGATCATCCTGTCAAAGGGTAAAGTCCAATCCCACATTGAGAATTGGCGTCCCATAGCGCTTCTCAATGCGGACCGAAAGATTCTGGCAAAAATGCTGTTTAACCGGCTGGTGGAGTTTGCACCCCGGCTCCTTTCAGGGTTCAGCATTGCTCTGTTCCGGGCCGCAGTAAATTTAGTGCTGTGCTCAGTGTCTGAGAGGCTGTGGAGCAGGGTAGGGCTAGCCACTGGAAGGGGTACTTGCTGTCCTTGGATCAGGCTAAAGCATTTGATCGGGTTAACCATGAGTACCTCTAGTCTGTTCTTCTGAAATATGGTATGCAGGGGCAAAGAGTTTCCCACTTGTGAATGGTTGGATTGGCTGCTCTTTTGAGGTTGGGTCTGGCGTCCGTCAGGGTTGTCCTTTGAGCCAGTTGCTGTATGTGTTTGCAATTGATCCTTTCCTTAGGAGGATTGATTGTGGGCCGTTGGCGGGGGTGAGAATGGACCTGGCGGTGCCAGATTCGGCTCTGAGGGCAGTGGCGTATGCTGATGATGTTACCGTGTTTGTGTCCTCACAAGAGGAGGGTGATGTCAGAGGTGGACCGATACTCGGAGGCATCCGGGTCCAAGATCAACCGGGACAAGTGCGAGAGTCTCTGGCTGGGTGGGGGGAAGATCCTGGTTTTGATCTCCCGGACACCCTTCCAGAGCCCCAGGAATCTGCAAAAGTCCTTTGCATCGAATTTGGTCAAGGGGATTACCCCAAATAAAACTGGGACAACAGGCTTAAGATCGCCGCTCAGAAGGTGGATCAGTGGAAGGGTTGGTCTTTGATCCTCCAGGAAAGGGTTAACCTGATCAAAACATTCCTGCTTCCTTTGCTGATATATCTGGGCAGTGTATGCATGTTGCCAGAACCTCTCTGGACCCGGGTCTACAGTGTGTTCTTCCAAATGTTATGGGGGAATAGACTGAACCTAGTGAAAAGGGAGGTTACTTACCGTACGAGGAGACTAGGGGGGGTTGTGTATGGTCAACCCTGTGGTATTTCTAGTGAATACCTTTCTTAAGACCAATATAGCAAACCTCTGGAAAGAGATGGCTCCTCCGTGGGTATCCTCCTGTAGGGGATGGTTTTGGCCTTTCTTCCTGGAATGGGGGACAGGAGGGCAAGTGAAGGATCTTCGCACACCACATGGGCATCGCCCGGCTTATGCTTCTCCGGTTCTGAAGATTATTCATCGGTGGGGTTTGGGGATGTGGGAGATTAGGACTCTGTCAAGGAAATTCCTTGACAAGAGGGTAATGTCTTCTCATTTCCAGAGGTCACTGGTGCTCAAGGATTGCCTAAGTCTGGATCTGGAGGTTAGTTTAGGACTTTTGAATTCTATCAGGATCCCCTTGAAGTTTTGGAATTTGGCTTGGCGCTGCTTCCATGGGAAACTGTGTGTGAGGGACATTCTGAAGTGCAGGAGCTCTGAGGACTGGGGATGTCCCCGCGAAGTGTGTGGAGGCATGCTGGAAAGCATGGAGCATTTTCTGCTTAATTGTCCCTTTAACATCGAGGTTTACAACAGGTTGGGCGCTTCCATTGGTTGGCCTAGGCTGGCCAGTCCCTCCTATGCGGAATGGGCCTATAGGGCATTCAGAAACCTTGGAGGCTGGGACCGGAGCACTTTATCCCTAGTTAGCTAAGTGGTCAGGTACTACACGTGGAACGCACGGTGTTTAGTGTCGACGCAGCGTAAAATCCTCCCTGTGGATGAGGTGGTTAGGAACATACTGGGTGACCTGGTGAAGGTGCGTTCTCTGGATTACGAAAGGCTGGGTGCTGGCAGGGCCTCTCGTCTGTGGAGGGGCTCTGCCTTTAAAGTGCCTTAGCCTGTTGTCTCCCCCTGGTGGTGGGCTGATGCGGACACATTAGTCTTTTTGTTTTGTGCTGTAGTTATATGGTAAAATAGGGCTTGTAGGTGCTGAACTTGGGCTTTGTGTGGCTGGAAAGCATTATTGCTGTTTGTTGTTTGGTTTGTACTATTTTTGTATATATTCCAGTTTGTGTATATATATACATATATATATATATATATATATATATATATATATATATATATATATGTATATATATATATATATATATATATATTTAGTGTTTAGATATTTAGTGTTTGTATTTTAGCATATTATTTTTTTCTAGGGGTTGGTTTATCACATTGTGTTGGGGTTTAGTTTAGGTTGGGTGGTGGGAAAAAGGGGGGAGGGGGGTTTCATGGGAGTCTATATATACAAAAAATCCTGGACTGGTTCATGGACGTCTGTTATCATGTACTGGGGGCATGGGATGCGGGACCAGCTCAGGGCCAAACAAAATATAAAAAATATCTAAAAAAATTGTGTTTTTGATTTGTGGCGTTTGATGGTTTGTAACACAATTATTTATTTATTTTTTGTGAAAAAAAAATCCAACCGGGAAAGGGGTTTTTAGTTTAATGATTAGTATTAGGGTTATAATTGTTAGGATTATTATTTATTATTGCTATTATTATTAAGTGGTGTTTTTTTAGTTAACATTTGTGGGGTTGTTGTCATAGTGGTGTGTGTGTGATCAGAATGTGGCTGGACCAGGAGATACTTTGATGGACATTTAAGGACTTATATGGACTCATTACTTGTATATATTGTTTGTATTATTGTTATGGTGTTGTTTATAATTATTGTAATGTTTTATATTTTTAAATAAAAGATCTACAGGATGTAACTTAAGATAAGTTACATAGTTACATAGTTACATAGTTAGTACGGTCGAAAAAAGACATATGTCCATCAAGTTCAACCAGGGAATTAAGGGGTAGGGGTGTGGCGCGATATTGGGGAAGGGATGAGATTTTATATTTCTTCATAAGCATTAATCTTATTTTGTTCCAGGAATGTATCTAATCCTGTTTTAAAGCTGAATTGTTCCTGCTGTGACCAGTTCCTGAGGTAGACTGTTCCATAAGTAATGTAACGTATGTACACAGTTAGTGTATTTGATTTATTGGCCCAAAAAAGACCTGAGACAGACCGCCTCCATGTGGTAAAAATAGGCACTTAAAGGGGTACTCCGGTAAAAACCTTTTTTATTTTAAATCAACTGGTGGCAGAAAGTTAAACATAATTGTAAATTACTTCTATTAAAAAATCTTAATCCTTCCGGTACCTATTAGCTGCTGAATACTACAGAGGAAATTCTTTTCTTTTTGGAATGCTCTCTGATGACATCACAAGCACATTTCTCTCTGCTGACATTATTATAATAATAATAACACTTTATTTATTATTGTCCTATAGTGGGATTTGAACCCAAGTCCCCAGCACTTCAAGGCAGCAGTGCTAACCACTGAGCCACCATGCTGCCCTTAGCATACATCTGCTATGCATGGTTGCTAAAATGGACAGAGATGTCAGCAGAGAGCACTGTGCTCGTGATGTCATCAGTGTTCCAAAAAGAAAGGAATTTCCTCTGTAGCATTCAGAAGCTAATAAGTACTGGAAGGATTAAGATTTTTTAATAGAAGTAATTTACAAATATGTTTAACTTTCTGCCACCAGTTGATTTAAAAGAAAAAAGGTTTTCACCGGAGTACCCCTTTAACCATTTTACTGGTCTGTGTCTGAAGAAAAAAAAAGAAAATCTCTGCGTCACTTATAGTTTTATCAGCAATAAATGGTAGCATCCACCACACTGTAACATACTCTTTGTACCTCAGGATTACTTTTCTTCACAGGTCCTTCTTGCTCTTCTTCAACCTCCGAGTTGCTCACTTCATTCCCCATGGTGAGATCCCTGTGGAGAGAACATATTCAGTGTAATATGAGAACACGACATTTACATTCATCCAAAAGTACATAGCAAATACCTATTACTGCATTTATCGTCAACTTTCTGGCCTTTGACTTGATTTTGTTATAACATTTTCCCAAGGTACATAAGGTTATTGTAATCCAGAATTACCTGATGGTCAGGAATATCTAAGAGATCCAGAGCCAGAAGTGTGATGTGTGAGTACTGCTAATCTCCTACATCTCTTGTGCAACCTGTCTGTGTTCTGTTTTATGATTCCATTGAGAACCATGACGGTGACATTTCATGTGCTGTGGCCTTAGGATGTGTGTAGGACCGCTCCTATTAATGGCATATACTATACGTCTAGATGCACCTGATTTACAAAGAGAAAGTGCATTTTTGTCTGACAGTGACACACCTCATTCTTAAAGGGGTATTCCAGGAAAAAAAACTTATATATATATATATATATATATATATATATATATAAATCTCAACTGGCTCCAGAAAGTTAAACAGATTTGTAAATTACTTCAATTAAAAAATCGTAATCCTTTCAATAGTTATCAACTGCTGAAGTTGAGTTGTTGTTTTCTGTCTGGCAACAGTGCTCTCTGCTGACATCTCTGCTTGTCTCGGGAACTGCACAGAGTAGAGGAGGTTTGCTATGGGGATTTGCTTCTAAACTGTGCGGTTCCCGAGACAGGTGTCATCAGAGAGCACTTAGACAGAAAAGAACAACTCAACTTCATCAGCTCACAAGTACTGAAAGGATTAAGATTTTTTAATAGAAGTAATTTACAAATCTGTTTAACTTTCTGGAGCCAGTTGATATATAAAAAAAAAGTTTTTTCCTGGATAATCCCTTTAAAGGGAACCATTACATTTCCTGGATCTTACAGCATGCATGAGCTAACCAGAGGATGTGATGGGTGCTACTGATTGGTTTCTGATGAGTCCATCACAGGGTTTTCACTTGTTACCATACCTCACAAGCTGCATAGGTATATGATATATTGGACACTCTGTAACACTGTATTTGGGACACACTTTACTTGAAACTGTATATGGGGTTCTCCCGAACACTTTATATTAGACACTTTCTGTCTTACACTGTATAGCCGGCACTCTGTCTAAAACTGTATTCTCTGTCTCATACTGTATATGAACATTCTGTCTGACACTGTATATGGAGTAATCTGTGCCTGACACTGTAAATAGGGTACTGTCACACACAATATACAGTTTGAGGTACTATCTGCCACTGTATATGGGCACTGTATGACACTCTCTCCCATTTATGGATGTGGTTACTCTCTGACACTGTATATTGCCACTATTTGTCTGACATTATTTATGGAGTACTCTCTAACACTCTATATGGGACACACTGATGGAGATTGAAAACGTGTGCTGAGGAAAGGTGGAGCAGTTGCCCATAGCAACCAATCGGATTGCTCCTTTCATTTTTAAAAGACCTCTGAAAAATAAAAGAAGCAATCTAATCAGTTGCTATGGGCAACTGCTGCTTTTATCCCCTGCGCAGGTTTTGATAAATCTTCCCCATTGAGTCTGACTTTGTATATGGAGTAATCTCTGTCTAACACTGTATATGGGGCATTCTCTGGCTGACACTCTATAGGGAGTAAGGTCTGACAATGCATACACAGTTCTCTATGTCTGACAATGTATGGGAGTACTATTGTCTGACACTGTATATAGGATTCTTTCTGTCTAAAACTATATATGGGGTACTCTCTGTCTGACACTGTATATAGGATGCTTTCTGTCTAAAACTATATATGGGGTACTCTCTGTCTGACACTGTATATAGGATGCTTTCTGTCTAAAACTATATATGGGGTACTCTCTGTCTGACACTGTATATAGGATGCTTTCTGTCTAAAACTATATATGGGGTACTCTCTGTCTGACACTGTATATAGGATGCTTTCTGTCTAAAACTATATATGGGGTACTCTCTGTCTGACACTGTATATAGGATGCTTTCTGTCTAAAACTATATATGGGGTACTCTCTGTCTGACACTGTATATAGGATGCTTTTTGTCTAAAACTATATATGGGGTACTCTCCGTCTGACACTGTATATAGGATGCTTTCTGTCTAAAACTATATATGGGGTACTCTCTGTCTGACACTGTATATCGGATACTTTCTGTCTAAAACTATATATGGGGTACTCTCTGTCTGACACAGTATATAGGATGCTTTCTGTCTAAAACTATATATGGGGTACTCTCTGCCTGACACTGTATATAGGATGCTTTCTGTCTAAAACTATATATGGGGTACTCTCTGTCTGACACTGTATATAGGATGCTTTCTGTCTAAAACTATATATGGGGTACTCTCTGTCTGACACTGTATATAGGATGCTTTCTGTCTAAAACTATATATGGGGTACTCTCTGTCTGACACTGTATATAGGATGCTTTCTTTCTAAAACTATATATGGGGTACTCTCTGTCTGACACTATATATCAGATACTTTCTTTCTAAAACTATATATGGGGTACTCTCTGTCTGACACTGTATATAGGATGCTTTCTGTCTAAAACTATATATGGGGTACTCTCTGTCTGACACTGTATATAGGATGCTTTCTGTATAAAACTATATATGGGGTACTCTCTGTCTGACACTGTATATAGGATGCTTTCTTTCTAAAACTATATATGGGGTACTCTCTGTCTGACACTATATATCAGATACTTTCTTTCTAAAACTATATATGGGGTACTCTCTGTCTGACACTGTATAAAGGATGCTTTCTGTATAAAACTATTGTTACGCCGAGAGCTCCGGGTCCCCGCTCCTCCCCGGAGCGCTCGCTTCACTCTCGCTACCGCAGCGCTCCGGACAGCTCCACTGACCCGGTGCGCTGCGATACCGTCTCCAGCCGGGATGCGATTCGCGATGCGGGTGGCGCCCGCTCGCGATGCGCATCCCGGCTCCCGTACCTGACTCGCTCTCCGTCTGTCCTGTCCCGGCGCGCGCGGCCCCGCTCCCTAGGGCGCGCGCGCGCCGGGTCTCTGCGATTTAAAGGGCCACTGCGCCGCTGATTGGCGCAGTGGTTCCAATTAGTGTGTTCACCTGTGCACTCCCTATTTATACCTCACTTCCCCTTCACTCCCTCGCCGGATCTTGTTGCCATTGTGCCAGTGAAAGCGTTCCCTTGTGTGTTCCTAGCCTGTGTTCCAGACCTTCTGCCGTTGCCCCTGACTACGATCCTTGCTGCCTGCCCCGACCTTCTGCTACGTTCGACCTTGCTTCTGTCTACTCCCTTGTACCGCGCCTATCTTCAGCAGCCAGAGAGGTTGAGCCGTTGCTAGTGGATACGACCTGGTCACTACCGCCGCAGCAAGACCATCCCCCTTTGCGGCGGGCTCTGGTGAAAACCAGTAGTGACTTAGAACCGGTCCACTAGCACGGTCCACGCCAATCCCTCTCTGGCACAGAGGATCCACCTCCTGCCAGCCGGCATCGTGACAACTATATATGGGGTACTCTCTGTCTGACACTGTATATAGGATGCTTACTGCCTAAAACTATATATGGGGTACTCTCTGTCTGACACTGTATATAGGATGCTTTCTGTCTAAAACTATATATGGGGTACTCTCTGTCTGACACTGTATATAGGATGCTTTCTGTCTAAAACTATATATGGGGTACTCTCTGTCTGACACTGTATATAGGATGCTTTCTGTCTAAAACTATATATGGGGTACTCTCTGTCTGACACTGTATATAGGATGCTTTCTGTCTAAAACTATATATGGGGTACTCTCCGTCTGACACTGTATATAGGATGCTTTCTGTCTAAAACTATATATGGGGTACTCTCTGTCTGACACTGTATATAGGATGCTTTCTGTCTAAAACTATATATGGGGTATTCTCTGTCTGACACTGTATATAGGATGCTTTCTGTCTAAAAATATATATGGGGTACTCTCTGTCTGACACAGTATATAGGATGCTTTCTGTCTAAAACTATATATGGGGTACTCTCTGCCTGACACTGTATATAGGATGCTTTCTGTCTAAAACTATATATGGGGTACTCTCTGTCTGACACTGTATATAGGATGCTTTCTGTCTAAAACTATATATGGGGTACTCTCTGTCTGACACTGTATATAGGATGCTTTCTGTCTAAAACTATATATGGGGTACTCTCTGTCTGACACTGTATATAGGATGCTTTCTTTCTAAAACTATATATGGGGTACTCTCTGTCTGACACTATATATCAGATACTTTCTTTCTAAAACTATATATGGGGTACTCTCTGTCTGACACTGTATATAGGATGCTTTCTGTCTAAAACTATATATGGGGTACTCTCTGTCTGACACTGTATATAGGATGCTTTCTGTATAAAACTATATATGGGGTACTCTCTGTCTGACACTGTATATAGGATGCTTTCTTTCTAAAACTATGTAGGGGTACTCTCTGTCTGACACTATATATCAGATACTTTCTTTCTAAAACTATATATGGGGTACTCTCTGTCTGACACTGTATATAGGATGCTTTCTGTATAAAACTATATATGGGGTACTCTCTGTCTGACACTGTATATAGGATGCTTACTGCCTAAAACTATATATGGGGTACTCTCTGTCTGACACTGTATATAGGATGCTTTCTGTCTAAAACTATATATGGGGTACTCTCTGTCTGACACTGTATATAGGATGCTTTCTGTCTAAAACTATATATGGGGTACTCTCTGTCTGACACTGTATATAGGATGCTTTCTGTCTAAAACTATATATGGGGTACTCTCTGTCTGACACTGTATATAGGATGCTTTCTTTCTAAAACTATGTAGGGGTACTCTCTGTCTGACACTATATATCAGATACTTTCTTTCTAAAACTATATATGGGGTACTCTCTGTCTGACACTGTATATAGGATGCTTTCTGTATAAAACTATATATGGGGTACTCTCTGTCTGACACTGTATATAGGATGCTTACTGCCTAAAACTATATATGGGGTACTCTCTGTCTGACACTGTATATAGGATGCTTTCTGTCTAAAACTATATATGGGGTACTCTCTGTCTGACACTGTATATAGGATGCTTTCTGTCTAAAACTATATATGGGGTACTCTCTGTCTGACACTGTATATAGGATGCTTTCTGTCTAAAACTATATATGGGGTACTCTCTGTCTGACACTGTATATAGGATGCTTTCTGTCTAAAACTATATATGGGGTACTCTCTGTCTGACACTGTATATAGGATGCTTTCTGTCTAAAACTATATATGGGGTACTCTCTGTCTGACACTGTATATAGGATGCTTTCTGTCTAAAACTATATATGGGGTACTCTCTGTCTGACACTGTATATAGGATGCTTTCTGTCTAAAACTATATATGGGGTACTCTCTGTCTGACACTGTATATAGGATGCTTTCTGTCTAAAACTATATATGGGGTACTCTCCGTCTGACACTGTATATAGGATGCTTTCTGTCTAAAACTATATATGGGGTACTCTCTGTCTGACACTGTATATCGGATACTTTCTGTCTAAAACTATATATGGGGTACTCTCTGTCTGACACAGTATATAGGATGCTTTCTGTCTAAAACTATATATGGGGTACTCTCTGCCTGACACTGTATATAGGATGCTTTCTGTCTAAAAACTATATATGGGGTACTCTCTGTCTGACACTGTATATAGGATGCTTTCTGTCTAAAACTATATATGGGGTACTCTCTGTCTGACACTGTATATAGGATGCTTTCTGTCTAAAACTATATATGGGGTACTCTCTGTCTGACACTGTATATAGGATGCTTTCTTTCTAAAACTATATATGGGGTACTCTCTGTCTGACACTATATATCAGATACTTTCTTTCTAAAACTATATATGGGGTACTCTCTGTCTGACACTGTATATAGGATGCTTTCTGTCTAAAACTATATATGGGGTACTCTCTGTCTGACACTGTATATAGGATGCTTTCTGTATAAAACTATATATGGGGTACTCTCTGTCTGACACTGTATATAGGATGCTTTCTTTCTAAAACTATATATGGGGTACTCTCTGTCTGACACTATATATCAGATACTTTCTTTCTAAAACTATATATGGGGTACTCTCTGTCTGACACTGTATAAAGGATGCTTTCTGTATAAAACTATATATGGGGTACTCTCTGTCTGACACTGTATATAGGATGCTTTCTGTCTAAAACTATATATGGGGTATTCTCTGTCTGACACTGTATATAGGATGCTTTCTGTCTAAAAATATATATGGGGTACTCTCTGTCTGACACAGTATATAGGATGCTTTCTGTCTAAAACTATATATGGGGTACTCTCTGTCTGACACTGTATATAGGATGCTTTCTGTCTAAAACTATATATGGGGTACTCTCTGTCTGACACTGTATATAGGATGCTTTCTGTCTAAAACTATATATGGGGTACTCTCTGTCTGACACTGTATATAGGATGCTTTCTGTCTAAAACTATATATGGGGTACTCTCTGTCTGACACTGTATATAGGATGCTTTCTTTCTAAAACTATATATGGGGTACTCTCTGTCTGACACTATATATCAGATACTTTCTTTCTAAAACTATATATGGGGTACTCTCTGTCTGACACTGTATATAGGATGCTTTCTGTCTAAAACTATATATGGGGTACTCTCTGTCTGACACTGTATATAGGATGCTTTCTGTATAAAACTATATATGGGGTACTCTCTGTCTGACACTGTATATAGGATGCTTTCTTTCTAAAACTATATATGGGGTACTCTCTGTCTGACACTATATATCAGATACTTTCTTTCTAAAACTATATATGGGGTACTCTCTGTCTGACACTGTATATAGGATGCTTTCTGTATAAAACTATATATGGGGTACTCTCTGTCTGACACTGTATATAGGATGCTTACTGCCTAAAACTATATATGGGGTACTCTCTGTCTGACACTGTATATAGGATGCTTTCTGTCTAAAACTATATATGGGGTACTCTCTGTCTGACACTGTATATAGGATGCTTTCTGTCTAAAACTATATATGGGGTACTCTCTGTCTGACACTGTATATAGGATGCTTTCTGTCTAAAACTATATATGGGGTACTCTCTGTCTGACACTGTATATAGGATGCTTTCTGTCTAAAACTATATATGGGGTACTCTCCGTCTGACACTGTATATAGGATGCTTTCTGTCTAAAACTATATATGGGGTACTCTCTGTCTGACACTGTATATAGGATGCTTTCTGTCTAAAACTATATATGGGGTATTCTCTGTCTGACACTGTATATAGGATGCTTTCTGTCTAAAAATATATATGGGGTACTCTCTGTCTGACACTGTATTAACATACTCTTTGTCTGACACTATGTATAAAGTACTCTCTGTCTGACACTGTACACTATGTACTCGTCTTCTGACACTCAATATTGGGTACTCTGTCTGATACTGTATATGGAGTGTTTACTGTCTGACACAGTATATAGTGCTCTATATCTGACACTGTATATAGAGTGCTCTTTGACATTGTATATGTAGCACCCTCTGTCTGAAACTATATGGATCACTCTCTAACTGTATATGGAGCACTCTGCCTGACACTGTACATAATTTACTCTCATACATTGAATATGGAGCAATCTTGCCTGACACTGTATCCCAATATCACTGACACCATAAGTGAATAATTCTTTGTCTGATACTTGCAGGCAGATTTTTTTTAAATAAAGATAGTTGGCGCTGACTTTTCTAACGTCACAGATTATAAAGATGAAAAAGATGAAAATCGTATTTGGACAACTTTCTGACACTGTATATGGGGCACTCTGTCTGACATTATATTTGGAGCACTTTTGACTGACACTGAATATGGGGCATTCTGTCTCTATATAGGGCATTGTGTGACACTGAATAATTTTGTATCGGCGGCACTGTGTGCTGGCACTGAACATGGGATCACTTAAACACTGCTTGTGGAAGGACCACTAAATTGAGATTCCCTAGACATCATAATTAAGAAATGACCAGTATTTAGGGTGTGGCAAAAGTGACTTTTTTATCGGCAACTGCGATATGCACACACACGTAACACATATATAACACAGGTATATGCACATACACAGGCATGTATACTGTATATTATAATGCACATGTTTACATATATTACACTTACATATATGGTATACACACATGCTGTACATATATTACGATAAATATATTACTATAAATATATATATATATATATATACACACACATCAGATCAAAATGCCCACTTACATAATATAAAATACATATATAATACACACATACATACATATATATTATAATGCATACATATACATTATAACCCACACATACATATATAATAATGTACCCTAATACATATTTTATAGAACGCGTGCATATATAAAAACACACAATATATACATTGCAACGCACACATACATATAGATTAACACATTGATGCCTGATATCTTGTCAGAGTTGCTGAAAAGAGTCAGTCAAGGTCACAGCGTATGGATATTAAACATGTGTAATATGTCCCATACATGACCCTGAACGTCAGGACAATCATCCATATACTACTACACAAGACTGAATAGCCCCATTCATTGTGTGGCATCTATAAGTATTTAAATAGTGGGAAGTTTCATCACCCCCAGCCCTGGAATCATTGTGGCTGATAACAGAGAGTCATTGCTGCCAGGATGAAGACCCTGGACTGTTATTCTTCGGCTGTACTGATATAACCCATGGTGACTGATCAGGTATGGGGTGTATGTCACTGGATGGTGAGAATGATGAGAATCCCTTATAGAACAACTGCTTATGTCTTTGTGTAGTAGAATGACTGATTATATTAATGAAGTTGTTCAGATAAGACCCAGAGAATGTAAATTCCCCATCATCGCCCTTCGGAATACTCATCAGAACACTGGCGCCATTTATAGAGGAGCAGGCGAAGGTTGCTATTAAACATCCTTCTACCTGCTGACTGTTTCCAAGGTTAGTGTTGGGAATGTGAACACACTCGGACATTCTCCCTGGTGTCAGTGATTCTGGTAGTCACAGTCTGATTTATGGAGTTGTCACATTTGCCCCTGTACTCTCAAAAAATGAGGATGATATTCTTACCTGGAGCTCCTTACCGGGAGCTGTGTATGGAGCAGAGGCAGCAGAGCCGGGTCTGTGCACCTGTCACTCTACCTGCGGTAACACTACAGTCTGGGTGGAGCTCAGGGTGGAGCGCTCGCTCATTTCTCTCTGTCTACACTTTTGTTTACACAGCTCTGGGCTAAACATATCACTCACACCTTACACTCTACTTCTTCTCAGAGGATACAAATGACATCAGACATCCTTAGTTTTATCTGTTTCTGGTAAAGCTGAGTGACAGCCAGTATGGCGGCCATTACAATACATAGCAGGACTTACAGCCAGGGACCCATTGGTAGAATACCAGAACTACAGTAAAGACTGACACTAACGTAGACATACCGGTAGTCATGGTGCAATGCCACTTTTATTTCATTAGGGTCTATGAACACTACGGAATTCCTGCCCACAGATACTCCGGGTGGCGATTCCGAAGGCGGCTGGCGCTGACTGAATCAGTTGGCACTAGGACCACATGGACATTGCCGGTAATCCATTCCGCTAGGTATTCCCCCGAAAGCAGGAACATGTTCAAATTCCATGTGCATTGTGCTGCGGAATCAAATTGACAGCAATTGGACTCTACTTCATCAGAATTTCCTGAATTTAAAAGTGTATCATTCAGGGTGGGTGTAAAGCTGGGTGGCAACCATTCTGGCCCATTAGGGCTCGTCACCTGAGTTATCTTTAACATGTGAAAAAAAAAACAAGACAGGAGGGTGATCTAATGGTTTTAAGGCCTATATAAAAATTAGAGAAAAGTCGTTCATACCTACCAATTTCAGCGATACCGGTCAACTGTTGAGGACTCCAACTCGCCTCCAACTGATGATGTTAGGGAACAGCCTGATCCTGTGGACATAAGCCACTGGCTGAGGAGTATGAAGGGGACAAAGGAGTCTGGAGGGGACAGAAGGGTTTCCAGAAGAACAAATAAGTATGCAGGTGGCTTACACCCTCTCTCTATTTCTAACACATGAACATTCAGCCGAGTTGAGCATTCACGTGTTCATGAGTCATGAGATTAGTCTGATATTTTATCGGGATGCTGGACGTCTATTTATTTTGCACTTGTGTTCGTGTGTGTGTATGGGATGAATGATAAAGATAGTGGTTGGTTGAATGAAAATCCTACCGAGAGCTATTGAAGGTTTATGACCACTTTTAGGCTGTGCACATTTTAAATTCACTGTAAGGCTTCTTTCACACTACAAAATTCTCCGTTTTTAAACATCCGTATGAAGTTCCGTCTGAAAACCAGCTGAAAGCGGCAGTAACAAAATCCTATACGTCCGTTAGAAAATCCCATTATAGTCTATGGGGTTTTCTAATAGCCGTTTGAACCCGTTATAGTCCGTTATTGATAACGGACGTTATTTTGTGACGGAAGATAGTAACGGGAGAAATAGTTCATGAACTATTTCTCCCGTTACGATCTTCCGTCACAAAATAATGTCCGTTATTAATAACGGACTAAAACGGGTTCAAACGGCTATTAGAAAACCCCATAGACTATAATGGGATTTTCTAACGGACGTATAGGATTTTGTTACTGCCGTTTTCAGCTGGTTTTCAGACGGAACTTCATACGGATGTTTAAAAACGGAGAATTTTGTAGTGTGAAAGAAGCCTAATAAGTGACACTTATTCTGAGTGCATTCCTCAAAGAAGCGTGTTGGAAATGCAATATTCCCATTATCCACATTAATTCAGGATAATGAATATGTGACAGAAATCTGATTCTACCCTTAGAATTTCATGTCATATGGCATATGTTTCCACAATCTGGAAAATATGAATATGCTTACACCCTTCGTTCTGGGAACATCTTGCATTAAGGTGGACTTGCCCTTTAAGAGCCTTGGCAGCAGTAGGATGTGTTCCTGAGGTCCTGACTGAGGACTATGTTCCCGTCACTCCTTATGTCATCTGCAGAGGTGAAAGCTTCTTACTCAAGTAGAACTGAAAACTGGGAGGGAACCTCCAACCACCACCCCCAAGCCTCCATTTTCCCGGTGTTTAAATGTAGTGGTGCATGTGGGGCCCAAAGACTCCCCTGACCAATAAGATGCTAGTGTTATAATGTACACATGATTTTGCAACTTTCTTTAAAGGGGTTTCCCCACAAATGAGATGTGACATATATGTGTATATTAACCAGGGCCTTATGATTAGAATAAAGGGTCTCGAGCCCCTATTTTTTGTGCAGTGAGGAAGAATGGGGCACTATCCAGTGGATGGGTGCCATCGCTGTCCCTGTAATACGTTTGTAAGCTGTCGGCTGCAGGATTTCTGTTTTCTGAGGATTTCTGGATTTTGCTCAGAACATGAATAATCTGCAGCATAAAGATCTACCATAAACAAATCTGAGTTCTCCGGAGGAGTCTCAAGGTCACGGTGAAAGTCACGACTGTCAGCCCCAGCACAAGGGCAGATTGTTCTGACTGAGGTGGTGGGCAGAAGAAACATTTGTGGCATCAGTGATTCTTTGTGTAACATCTTATGTCCGGGGCGAGGTATGAGATACATGTGCACCCATGACCAAGGACA
The DNA here is from genome assembly GCF_029499605.1 of Hyla sarda. Classification (NCBI taxonomy): domain Eukaryota; kingdom Metazoa; phylum Chordata; class Amphibia; order Anura; family Hylidae; genus Hyla; species Hyla sarda. The sequence continues at coordinate 76,943,511 of NC_079200.1, read as the reverse complement.
CAACACCCCCAGCAACACATGGGATAACTTCCCTCGCTGTTACAGTGGCCCACAGTACTACTTCTCTTGTCCTGTATGCTGAATGTCACTCTCAGTATCTGCTCTTATTCTGTATAAATATATATATGGACACTGCACAGTACCACTTCTGTTGTCCTGTATGCTGAATGTCACTCTCAGTATCTGCTCTTATTCTGTATATATATATATATATATATATAGACACTGCACAGTACCACTTCTCTTGTCCTGTATGCTGAATGTCACTCTCAGTATCTGCTCTTATTCTGTATATATATATATATATATATATATGGACACTGCACAGTACCACTTCTCTTGTCCTGTATGCTGAATGTCACTCTCAGTATCTGCTCTTTTTCTGTATATATGGACACTGCACAGTACAACTTCTCTTGTCCTGTATACTGGGTGTAATTCTCAGGTGGACACAATCAGTGGGTGTGTCTCGTTAGAGTCAGTGCTGCTGCTGGGAGCGATCCAGGTGGTTCCAGGCTCCTGCTCCCTTCTGCCCTGGGAGGGAGAGGGTTTCTGGGATGCAGGAGGAAAGCAAGTCCCAGGCTTCTGGTTTCCGGAGTAGGCTGGCGGGGATGGAGGGCGCACAGCGACCGGCCTGTTCGGAGGGGGTAAGGAGACCTGGTGGGGGAAGTAGCAATGTTTCTCCTGCCCCCCCCTCTGGACCCTGATCTAAGCCGCAAGGCTTTAGGAGGATATATGGAGGTGAAGGGCTGGGGCGTGCGGAGGCCCCGGGAGCCTGTCAGCGACTACAGCTCCAGGATTGCCTATTATACACAGGCCTACAAGCAAAAAGGCAAAGAACTGTTCAGGCTGCGTGAGGAGCTGAGATCCGCCTGAGTGCGGGCAAACTCCTTGTTCGGGAGCAAGCGGGCAGATGCTAATAAGGACATTACAAAGCTTAAGTCCGAAATAAACATCTTGGAGAGAAAAAAGATGGACATTCAGACACACAGCGGCCCCTTCCTGGAGAAGCTGCTGAACCAGGAGAGGTTTGAGGGGCAGAAGGGGCCAAGCCAGAGTGACCCCCCTGCTGAGGAAGATAGTGACCCCATTAATATCCAGGATCCATCGCAGGGGTCTCAGAGTGGGATCTGTCAACATCAGGATCCAGGAGGAGCTCGGAGGAGGATAGCAGTGACCCCGGGGAGAGACTCATGGCCATCATCAGGCAGATGGAGTCTCCAGTACATATGGAGCGCTTCACATTCGGAGGAGACCCTGTACCGGATGAGGGGGAGAGGAGGAGGAGGAGAAGGAATGACCAGAAAGGGGGTGAGTCGGTATCGTTTTCCTATGTCCCCCTTTCCCCAGCTCCACCTAGTCAGGGCCCTGCGGTGGGTTCTGTGCAGGGGAAGAGCAGTGGGCAGAGTATGGAGGTCCCTACGGGAAAGTCATGTGACACTGTTTCAGCTTGTAGTAGCGGTAAGAGTGTCGGGGCAACTTCGGCTGTGAAGCCGGACATGTCTGGTGAGGTCAGCTTTTCTTCGGCACCGGGACAGGGCAAGGCGGGCAGTGGTAAAGCTTTGGTCCCGGTGCTGGAGATGAGGAGTGAGGGCGGAGATAAGCGGCGCCACCAGGCACTTGGTCGTAAAGTAGGCTCCGCGGTGGAGTCTGCGGCTGGAGTGGTTTCTGCTGTCGGGGTGTCACCTGCAGAGGCTTCTCGTGGGGGAACCTCATCTGCGGTTGGGGCAGGTGGCACCTCGGCAGGGATAATAAAACCGGCCAAGGCTGGTCTGGCAATGGCGGCTGCTAAAGCAGTGGAGAACATTAAAGGGACTGTCCTCAAACCCATGGGGACTGGAGGGTCTATGGACAAAATAGGAACTGTTCCTGCAGCTAGACGGCCTCCTGTCCCAAAGGACTTTCCTGTGACCAGTGAGGCGGAGGGGGTTCCTGACCAGTCAGAGTCTATTATTGGGGCGGGGCAAGACTGGTCAGGAGCACCCGATGAAGCTGAGGTCACATGTGTACGTAATGTAAATTCTGTAAATAATGTACATATGGGGGTCTGTCTGTGGGGTCTGGTCCAGGACTGAATGGAGGTGTGAATGGGGTAGAGGGAGTGAGGGAGGATGGGAATGATGATGACAGGATGGATGGAGGAGATGTGAGTATGAGAGGGGGGGAGAGTATGGTTTCTGTAGAGAGGGATGTTGTTCCACCTGAACCCCCAGCAGCGGTGCCCACTAGGAGTTATGCCAGCGTTGCTGCCGGGGGAAGTAGGCATCATGGGAATCGTGCACCTTCTGGTCCTGGGCATAGTGACCTTCAGAGACGCTTTCTGGAGGCCTTGCGGAGGGGGGATAAATCTATCACTGTAGAGGGTAGAGAGGTAGAACTGTCCTTTTGGATAGAGAGGCACGGCCTCGGGGCCTTCCGAGAGCAAAGGAGAGGAGAGGAGTCATGGTCACTCCCCACAGCCGGGTCTGGGGTCCCCAGGAGGAATGTGGTCCGTCTTAGGTGGAGGGGCAATGATACTTGTCCAAACAGGACAAAGGTGATAGAGCTTCTCCTCAAGTTGGATTTCAGGGCAGGTGACATCTTTGCCCTGATACATCCTCATGGTACCCCATTTTTTGATGTCAGCTTCGTCCGGGCTGAAGGGCACAAGCTCTTTTGGTCTCGGTACAAGCTGGCAAAGATAGCACCCGAGTGGCGAGACTTTGCTGTCCAGGCAATTTCTTGCCAGAATAACATCAAGAAAGTGATGGTATTAATGTGTAACGAATCTCTTTCTTGCATAGACATCATGACCTGGATTGGGCGTTATGGAGAGGTGGTCAGCATTCCCCAGAAGAACAGGGATGAATTTGGTATCTGGTCGGGGGCCTGGACCTTCATGGTCAAGTTAAAGGTTTATGGTAATTCTGTCACCCACATTCCCTCCTCCACTTTTCTGGGGAGGGACAGGATCCTGGTTTTCTACCAGGGACAGCCGAAGGTCTGCCATAGGTGCGGTGACCCGACACACTTCAGTGCACAATGTGGGGTCCAGAAGTGCGCGTTGTGTGGAGGGTTAGGACATCTCGCCGCAACCTGTGGGGACATTCGCTGTCACCTGTGTGGGGACCTCGGTCACCCCTTCAGCCGCTGTCCAGTCTCTTTTGCCAATGCGGTGGAATCTCCAGCTGGGGTTAGCAGAGATGCTGACTCCACTGGGGAGGGTACTGGCGGAGGCGGGGAGACTACAGGTCCAAGGAAGAAAAGAATGACACCTTCTAGGCTGAGGCGTTTGGAGGCACGCCAAAGGGAAAGGGAGGGGGCTCCTCAGGTGGCAGCTGAGGTAGCTTTACCTGACCCTGAGATGGTTGATTCTGCTGAGGATCTGAGCGATGGTGGGCTGGAGGAGGAGGCCAGGAGACTGGATAGAGAGGAGGAGGATAAGAGGGCCATCACTGCTACCTCCTCTCCAGGAGAGAGTATGGATGAGGAGAGCAAAGAGTGGCTAAAGAATAAGAGAAAATCGGGTGCCAGAAAAAAGAGGAGGAAGAGGAGCAAGGAGAAGGAGTCCCCTTCTTTGGAGTGGGATCTTTCAGTCCCCCTCACCCTTGTCCAGGTACCAGCGGAAGGATCTTCCGGCTCCCCTCTGGTAGATAGCCCTAACCGGTACCAAGTCCTCAGGGATAACATCTCTTCCTCTGATGAGGAGGCCGGGGACGAGGTGCCGTTGTCTGAAGTGAGGCCTTCTGGGAGCGTCATGTCCTCCTCTCTGGTAACGGGGAGGGAGGCTGTCCCAGGACCAGGTGGGGTGCAGGAGGTGACCTCTGGAAAAGAGGAAAACTCTGTAAATTCTGTAAATATGGATATGTCTCTGTGCTTAAAAAGGGGTAAATTGGGTAATTCTGATGATGACATTAAGGAAAAGGGAGGGGGAGGGAAGAAGAGGGCTGTCTAGCTTGATCACACATGATGGCGGCACCCTCCCCGTTGACGCTGGCGAGTATTAATGTCGCCAGCATAAAGTCAGATGCGGCAAGATTTGCGGCCTTTGATCTTCTCGGCCGAATTGAGGCCGACATTTTATTTTTGCAGGAGACCAGGTTGACAGATCTAACCGCTATCCATAAGGCGAAGCGTGAGTGGCGCCATGGGCCCTCTCACTGGTCTCTTGCGGCTTAGCCGTATAGTGGGGTGGCGGTTCTTTTTAAAACCGCTCAGGTAGAATGCAGACGTGTAATCGAGCTAGAAATGGGGAGATGTCTGGTATTAGACGTCCTCATGAAGGGACAAGAGCTCCGCCTTATAAACATCTATGGTCCACAGACTAGGTGGGACCGGAAAAGTCTCTTTATGAGGATTAAGCCCCTACTTTTTACTAGCCGGCAGGTCATCTTTGGAGGAAACTTTAATACTGTTACAAGGTCTCTTGATAGGGGAGGCTCCAGGGATCGGCTAGATTACGATAGCGTCGCCTTGAATAGAATAGCTAGTGAGTCTCGCCTGGTGGATGTCCACATCCGGCACACCCCAGGTCACAGCGGGTTCACTTACTTTAGAGGTAGAGAGATCAGGTCTAGGATAGATAGGTTTTTTTTGAAGGAGGATTCTGTCTCTTCACCTTTACAGGTTGTTGAGGTGGAGTTCTCCGACCACTGTTTGATTATGTTCTCTTTGAATGTTTCAGAGACCCCCAGGATGGGAAGGGGATTGTGGAAGCTGAATTCGTCCCTCCTGGAAGTCAAGGAGATAAGACGGTCCTTTGAGGAGTTTCTGCAGAGCCAGGTACCATTACTGGACTTATGCAACACTAAGTCAGAGTGGTGGGAGATGTTCAAAAAACGGGCTGCGAGATTCTTCCGCCAGACCGCGAACCTTAGGAGTCTGAATAGGGATCGCCTCTATCAGGAACTAAGGAGGAAACTCGAGGTTTTGTCTAGACTGGAGGTGACCGAGAGGAAATCTCCAGAGTGAAATCTTTACTAAAGAAGTGCCAGTATGATAGACACGCATCTTTAGTTTTTGAAAGGGATTTCGGGAAGTACCGCTCGCCCGACCCTTTCCGGAGCTGTAAGATGTCAGTGGATTGTAAGATCGTGACCGGCCTGGTCGATAGTACAGGATCTCTGAACAAGTCCAGATCGGGGATCCTGGAGGTCGTCAGAGCCTTTTACTCGCACCTCTTGGGGAAGAGGGATCTAGATCGAGGCAAGATGGCGGCTTTCCTGGATGATGCCATCCCCCAGTCAGGAGTAGACCCCTCTCTTAGTGTTTTGACAGAGAAGATCAGAGAAGAGGAAGTCAAGCTGGCGATTGAGAGGCTTGCCCTCAAAAAGTTGCCAGGGCCGGATGGCTTAACATCCGAGTTTTATAAGACCTTTAAGGACATCTTGGTTCCCCTCTTCACTGAGGTAATAAATGAATGTCTATCCTCGGGCACTCTGCCGAGGTCAATGAGGAGGTCGGCTCTGATCATGCTGTCAAAGGGTAAAGACTCGTCCCACATTGAGAATTGGCGTCCCATAGCGCTTCTCAATGTGGACAGAAAGATTTTGGCAAAAGTGCTATTCAACAGGTTGGTGAAATTTGTGCCCCAGCTCCTTTCGGGGTCCCAGCACTGCTCTGTTCCCGGTCGTAGCACTTTTAGTGCGGTGCTGGGTGTCCGCGAGGCCGTGGAGCAGGGTCGGGCTGGTCACTGGAAGGGGTTTCTGCTGTCCTTGGACCAGGCAAAAGCTTTTGATCGAGTTGATCACGAGTATCTCTGGTCCACTCTTTTGCAATACGGTCTGCCAGGGGGGTTTGTGGATTGGCTGAGAACATTGTACGCAGGGGCTGAGACTTTTCCATTGGTAAACGGTTGGGTGGGCCGCCCTTTTGGGGTGGAGTCTGGTGTGCGTCAAGGCTGTCCGTTAAGCCCTTTGCTTTATGTGTTCGCGATCGACCCCTTCCTTCGAAGGCTAGATCGCGAACCATTGGCGGGGCTGAGGATGGACCCGGCGGTGTCGGATTCGGCCTTAAGGGTAGTGGCATACGCTGATGACGTCTCCATTTTTGTCTCTTCGCAAGGGGAGGCGGAATGGGTGATGTCGGAGGTGGATTGCTACTCGGAGGCATCCGGGTCTAAGATCAACCGGGAAAAGTGCAAAAGTCTTTGGTTGGGAGGTGGAGACCCTGAGTTCTGTCTCCCGGACACCCTCCCTGTGCCGCAGGAATCTGCAAAAATTCTGGGCATCGAATTTGGTCCCGGGGATTACCCCACACGAAATTGGGAAAGCAGACTGGAAGATGTCTCCAAAAGAGTGGAACAGTGGAAAGGTTGGTCTTTGACCTTTAGGGAAAGGGTCTTCCTGATCAGGTCCTATTTGCTCCCGTTGTTAATCTATCTGGGCAGTGTCAGCCTTTTGCCAGAACCCCTCTGGAGCAGGGTCTACAGTCTGTTCTTCCTAATGTTGTGGGGGAATAGACTGAACCTAATTAAGAGGGAGGTGACTTACCGCACAAGGAGACTAGGCGGGTTGGGTATGGTCAACCCGGTGGTATTCCTAGTGAATTCCTTTTTAAAGACCAATATCGAACCTCTGGACAGAGAGGGCTCCTCCGTGGGTAGTCTCTTGCAGGAGATGGTTTCAGCCTTTCTTCCAGGAATGTGAAGGATCTTCGCACGTCACACAGGCATCTCCCGACTTATGTTGCACTGGTTCTGAAGGTCATCAGGAGGTGGGGGCTGGGGATGTGGTAGGTAAGAACTCTGCCGAGGAAAATCCTCGATAACAGGGTCTTGCTGAGCCATTTCCAGAAACCACTGGCCCTCAAGGATTGCCCAGGTTGGGATCAAGGGATTGGGTTGGCTTTTTTAAATTCACCTAGGATCCCCTTGAAGTATTGGGACTTGACCTGGCAAGGCTTCCATGGTAAGCTATATGTAAGGGGCAATCTGAAGTACAGGAACTCCGATGAAAAGGGTTGTCCCCGGGAGGAGTGTGGGGGTGTGCTGGAGGACATGGACCACTTCCTGCTTCAGTGCCCTTTTAATATAGAGGTATATCAAAGGGTGGGAGCTTCCATCGGCTGGCCGCGGCTGGCTGCCCTTTCCTATGCTGAGTGGGTTTATGCGGCCTTCAAAGATCTGGGTGTCCGGGACCGGTGCACTTCATTTATAGTCAGCGCAGTGGTCAGGTATCACACGTGGCAAGCGAGGTGTTTAGTGTCAACGAGACAGAAAATCCTCCCCGTGGACGAGGTTTGTAGGAACACGCTCGGTGACCTGGTGAAGGTTGGTTCTTTGGAGTATGAAAAGTTTGGTGCATTTAGTGCCTCTACCCTGTGGAGGGGGTTCTCCTTTAAGGTGCCCTAACCTAGTAATCTCCTCCCTGGTGATGGGCTGAAGCTGTCACCAGAGATTTTTGTTTTGATAAAGACGAAAAGATGTAGGCGGCTGACAGACATCGAACCGGAGCCCTGAGGGGTTGGTGTTATGGTGTAGGGATTGTATATTGTATAAAGGTTGTATATATGTGTAGGAGTTGTATATATGTATAGGGACTGTACATATAATGAATAAGGTTATATAATTTGATGTATATTTTTGTGTATAATTTTGTGTAAGGTTATAGGAAAGGTGGGGGATATTTATTAAGTAAATTCTTTTTTTTTTGTGTGTGTTTATTATTTAGTGTATGGATATGTGTATGTATATATGTATATTATTGATTAGGGTTTTTGTGTGTATATATATATATATGTATATTATATATTATAAAAAAAAATATTATTTGTATAGGTTCGTGTGGTGTATAAAGTTATATAGAGTGTGGTGTATATAGTTATATAGGATGTGATGTATATAGTTATATAGGTTGGCGGTGTGTGTGTGTATATAGGTATGGAGTGTGTGTTGTCCTGGACCAGAAGGGATTTTTGTTTGCGTTTGTGATATTATTTGTTATGTATTAGGTTTATCTTTGATTATCATTGTATTAGGTTATGTTTGATTATCATTGTTATGGTTGTTATGTTTGGTTTATGTTTTGTATTTCTTTTTATATAAAATAAAAGAGTTTCTCAGTATCTGCTCTTTTTTTGTATATATGGACACTGCACAGTACCACTTCTCTAGTCCTGTATTCTGAGTGTAATTCTCAGTATCTGCTCCTCTCTGTTTAAAATACATAAGGGGGAATTTATCAAGGTGGTGTAGGTGAATGATTTTTCTACACCTTTAATTTGTGTGGTGGTAATGTGTATGTTCACCATATTTATTAAATGGTCGCATGGCGTGTGATAGATTTAGTGCTAGTACACATTTTTTGGAAATTACACTTCAGTATACCACTTTGCATGGTTCCTTCTCTGCAACTTTTTCTGCAACTTTTTTTTAACTCATTGTACAAAAATTTAGTGAGATATTAGGGGGAATTTGGCTGCCATGGAATCTGATTGTTGCAGAAGTGCCGATGGAGAGATGATGGGCATGGTGCATGCCAGAAACCTCTTGATCTCGGATGTCGGTCATTCAATATGAGTGGTGGCTGCTGAAAGCTCATTTTCTATGAAGCATGTGCAGCTTCTATGGTCACTTCACTGCATGACATACATTTACAGCAGGGGTGGGGAACCTTTTTGTTCCAAGGGCCATTTTAAAAATTATAAAATCATTTGTGGGCTGTACAAAATGATCACTAATGTGAACTATGCTATCCGTATCTGTGTGACATGTAGGATACATCTGTATAATACATGTCACGCACATACTAAGAGCATAGTGTGCTATGCAAGGCTTCTATTACTTGTGCTACAGATATACCCTTTGAGCTCATGACACACCCTGTTTGTCATTTATCATTTATCCTTCAGTGGTTATGTGATGGTGCACTAGTGTTACTAACTGTGGTGCAAGATTGTGGCTCGAGGTGGTTAGATTTATCACTTCATGATGCCAGGGCACTGTTAACCTACACGGTCCGAGGATAGGACAGCTTCTCCTGGGCCAGTCACGGGATAAGAAATACACCAATGCCAAGTTATGGATAACTGTCTTAACTGACGTAGGAGTGGATGTAACAATCCTCAAAGTGCAGGTTAGAGTAGAGGAGATGCAGTGTAACCCTTGGGAGCCCTGTAGAATTGCTGTGATGTGTAGTATTGTGCTTGGGACGCTGACTAGGGTACTGATAGTGTCCAATTAACGCTACACTACCAGGGCATAAACTTTCTCTGTGTTGCCCATCAACTCACCAGGTACTATGTTCACAAATAGGAATTTCCGACTCCTCCTGGGCGAGGAACACTTGCAAAATGGCGCAGTCACTTGCTTGAAGATTTATTTTAGGCTTTCCTTAGATCACCTCTCACCCCAGCTGTCATGACCAGGGGTGGAAAGGGAGAGTGAGCCCTAAGCTTTCCCTAGAAACACTCTCCTTCCTACTTGCCCATCCGCCCTAAACGGCGGATCGGCAACTTGGAGCCGGTCCCTACCTGCGCTGAAGTGCAATGGGTGAAAAGGTTCACAAATAATACAGTACATAGTCGGGAACAGGTCAGAAACATAACGGGAAAACAACCAAACAACCAGATAAACCAGGCTGGATATAAATATACAAACAGTGCAGGATATAGTGTACTAACATACAGTTCAGAAACCGGAATCAAGATAAACGGCAGATATTAATAAATGAACAAGACTAGATATGGAATAAGTATACAGGAGAAACCAGTAGATGTGGGGGATGAACAGATGAACTGAATCTCAAACTCTAAACAGGTCAGGAAAACAAAGAACACAGTTCACACTGGACACTGAACAAATAACAAACTAGACTCCCCACTCCAAACATGGAGGGACATCAATATCAAAGCCAAACAGAAAGAAACAGAAAGAAACAGAAATATAATACACAGAACAATAGACTGAGCAACAGGAATATAACAAAACCAAATTCCATATCATGGAGGAATACAGGTCAGGATGCAAAACAGGAATGCCAAACACATAGCACGGGTACAAGCACAAGATTTACAATGTGAACACAGACTAAGATAACAAGGTAAAAGCAGCAGGCTAAAATCTAGATCATAAACAGGAATCAACCATGGTTAAAACTCAGACAAACAGACATAGCAAAGGTAAATAATAAAACAGACATAGTCAGAGTAAGAACTAATCACAAGCACAGAGTTCCAGCAGAGCTCAGGTTTACATAGCCCTGCCAGAGTTCCTATTGGCTAATAGCATAAACTATTCCCTAGCCAGGGAGAATAGCACAGAAAACAGTTAAGGCACAAACCTAGTGTCTGGACAGACACCAAAACAGAAATATACAAAAACGGATATTACACCAGCTGTCTCTTCTACACACTGCAGCCCACACTGAGCTCTGCACACAGCTTTAACTTAGCGCTATGCTAAGACTGAATAGCTCCTCCCCCTACACTATATATGGCCTAGCTAGGGGGCATCCGATTGTGCAATCAGGGTCTCATGGGTTCTCTGCATCATGCCTCCTTACAGATATCCTTTACAGTTCTTAAAGGTAAAGTGGCAATCAATATAAATCAACAGACAAAGACCTTAAATATTAAAGCATCACCTGAGCAGCAGGGCCTAGCGTTGGCACCTGAAGTGATGTTTACTTGACAGGAAGCACTTCTTCCAACATACCCCGCTACCTACATACCTGGCTACTTACCCACCTGCATTTGTACTGTGCAGGACACCAAGGGGGGGAGGGCATTATAACTGTTTGTGGTCTAAAGATGTGGAGATTGTGTAGAGGCGGAAGGGTGCTGGAAAATGTGAAGTCTAATATGTTTGTCCTGTAGATGCTAAAGAGATGAGTTTTGGCTGGAGGAAATTGACATAGCGGTCTGATGAGGACGGAGAAGAAAAGAGGATGCCGCTGATCAAATAATACATTAATTGTGAGTCCCTAGATGTAACTGTAATGACTTATACAGTGTAATTATTTTGTGTACAGCTGGTATCCACATTTATATAGTCCTGTATGTAATCAGTTATATGGTATACAGATCCTGTGTACAGCTGTTATCTACCTCTATATGGTCATTTAATGTGGGAATATTGGCCTTTTGTAAAGTGGATTTTTTTTCAGTAGCTATATAGCGGTATTAGTCAGTGGTAATGGTAGTGGTGGTCATGGTGTGGCGGTACTATTTGTCGCCTAATGGTAACACAAAAAACTAGCACTGTGCATGTATTTCATTTTGTTTGGATGTAATAAGCAGTTTGTTTAAAGTACTGATAATTTTAATATTATTGGTCTCAGTTTTGGTCAGATTCGGTCAGTAACAGTATTATTGTAATATGTATAGTGATAATATTTTCTCCTTGTATACTGCTATTATTGGTAATATTGGTCAGTATACAGGATTTGGTCAGTAACAGTATGATGGTAAAATGTATAGTGATAATATCCTTCTATGTATAATAGTATTGTTGGCAATATTGGTCAGTATACAGGATTTGGTCAGTAACAGTATGATGGTAATATGTATGGTGATAATAGTCCTCCTTGTATACTGATATTATTGGTAATAATAGTCTCAATATACAGGATTTGGTCAGTAACAGTATGATGGTAATATGTATGGTGATAATATTCCTCATTGTATACTAGTATTATTGGTAATATCGGTCAGTATGCAGGATTTGGTCAGTAACAGTATGATGTTAATATGTATGGTGATGTTTGCTAGTATACTCTTATTATTTTGCAACTGTAGGACTATCTTTTAGGGGTACTATGTTAACATTACTTATATTTACTAATATATTTACTTATATTACATTTCTTTTTACTTAGAAAGTAATGTGGTGTAGGGTGTGAGGTGCAGGATAGATGCAGGGCAGATGTTATGGCCCAAGGGGCAGATCGCATTCACTCCTTCTTGTCGTTATGCCAGGGCGTGGTTTAGCCTTAACCACCCAAAGGTAATACCGCTGATCCTGGGTTAGGTAGGGGCAATGAAGACACCAACGCCAGATTAAGGATAACGGCAGATTTACTGAGGCAAGACAGGTGATATAGTCTTTGCAGTACAGCCAAATATCCCAGGGAGGTGACCAGTGACACAGGGGGACCTCACAGGCTTGCTGGGACTTGCAGTAGTTAGACTGACTTTAGTGCAGGCCACGGTGACTACAGATGGACTTGACTTGACAGAGATGGTGATTGACAATAAGATGACTTGACTTACTGATGACTGACTTGTGGCTGCAGGACTTTAGGCTTGAGGCCTCCAATGCTCTGGATACAGGCACTGAGACGACTGCACTGAACCTCAGCATACAGCAGAAGAGAGAGATCGCAGACCCTCCCCTGGTTATATAGATGCTGTACAAAGAGCCCATAGGTCACTTGGGGGGTCACCTGGTCACTGGAGCCCTCTGGGTAACAATCATGTGGTACAAACATTAACCCCTTAAGGACACATGACGTATGCGTACGTCTCCGCACCCTGGGCTTTAAGGACCCATGACGTATGAGTACGTCATGGCGTTTTCCGGTCTCTGCCACTCACCGTGCGGAGATCAGAACGGCATGCCTGCTGAAATCCTTCATCAGGCATGCCGTGCAAATGCCTCATGTCGGCGATCACCGGAGATCGCTTGCGAAATCACGCAAGCGATCTTCGACGATTCGGGTCATTCAGGTCACTTGTGACCCGATGACCCGCAAATACAAGGTGATCAGCAGTGTACAATACACCGTCAATCACCTGCCATTGCTGGGGAGCGGTGACAATACTGTCACCACCCTAGCAACGCTGTTATTGGCTGGCGATCGTCCAGCCAATAGCAGAGCGGCAGAGGAGGGGTTAACGGTCCTTCCCACCGCTGTACCCGCTCTCTGTGTTCAGTCAGCGCGTGCAGCAGCAGGAAGAGGACCGTTGATCCCCCCTTGGAGCTCTGGAGCCCCCTCAGTAGCCGTTAGAATAGGGACAGAGGCTTGCAGGGACAGGTAGGTGTAATAAAGTATAATAAAGTTTAAAAAAAGTAAAAAAAAAGTAAAAAAATAAATAAAAAGTAACCGCCCCCCTCCCACCCTGACCCCCTAATAGGTCCCCAAGGGTCCTATTAGGGCTTGATCCCTGACCTCGGGCCTTATTAGGGGTTCAGGGAGCTGCGTGCGCCATCCCTTTATTTTGGCCACAGCTTATTTTATTTTTTCCCCTGATAAAAAGGGTTAAAAAAAAGTTTTAAAAAAAATCCCCCACCCCCTGACCCCCTAATAGGTCCCCCAGGGTCCTATTAGGGTCTGATCCCTTACCCTGGGTCCTATTAGGGGTTCAGGGAGCTGCGTTTGCCACCCCTTTTTTTTTTATAATAACTGTGTGTGGTTGATAATCACACACCGTTATAAACTGTGATACACCAAGCACCACATACACACTTCCCCGCCCCCCCCCCCGCACACACACCCTCCCCCCACGCCACCGCCCCTCCCCCCGCCACCGTAGAAAAATGGCATTTTGGTAGCGGAGGCTTACGCTTTTTTAGCCTCCGACTCCGAATCTGCCAGTGAGTGTCACGATGCCGGCTGGCAGGTAGTGGATCCTCTGTGCCAGAGAGGGATTGGCGAGGACCGCGCTAGTGGACCGGTTCTAAGTCACTACTGGTTTTCACCAGAGCCCGCCGCAAAGCGGGATGGTCTTGCTGCGGCGGTAGTGACCAGGTCGTATCCACTAGCAACGGGTCACCTCTCTGACTGCTGATGATAGGCGAGGTACAAGGGAGTAGACAGAAGCAAGGTCGGACGTAGCAGAAGGTCGGGGGCAGGCGGCAAGGTTCGTAGTCAGGGTGGATAGCAGAAGTTCTGGTACACAGGCTTTAGACACACAATACGCTTTCACTAGGCACAAGGGCAACAAGATCCGGCAAGGGAGTGCATGGGAGGAGGTTAGATATAGTCAGGGACTTGGTGGAAGCCAATTAAGCTAATTGGGCCAGGCACCAATCATTGGTGCACTGGCCCTTTAAGTCTCAGGGAGCTGGCGCGCGCGCGCCCTAGAGAGCGGAGCCGCGCGCGCCAGCACATGACAGCAGGGGACGGGAACGGGTAAGTGACCTGGGATGCGATTCGCGAGCGGGCGCGTCCCGCTGTGCGAATCGCGTCCCCAACGGCCATGACAGTGCAGCGCTCCCGGTCAGCGGGACTGACCGGGGAGCTGCAGGGAGAAAGACGCCGTGAGCGCTCCGGGGAGGAGCGGGGACCCGGAGCGCTAGGCGTAACAGTACCCCCCCCCTTAGGTCTCCCCTTTTTTTTGTCCGGTGACTGCCTCCCCTGGGATGAGGACACCGGAAAGGAATGGATGGTTTCCTCAATGGCAGGCAGTACAGCAGGAGTAGAAATGGGGAGGGAGGGCAGAGGGTGAAGCTTGGCACGGGGCAGGGAGACACAAGGACGGGAGCCATGAGGGGACACAGAGGCTTACCTGAAGGGACTGGGAGGGGGGGAAAGGCATTTTCTGTGGCAGGCAGAGTCCCTAACGACTTTAGGGGGACCGGATACAGGAGGAACCACAGGGTCACGGCAGAGAGTACTGGGAACTGGTTTAAGGCAGTCCTTGGAACAAGAGGGACCCCAACTCTTGATCCCCCCAGTGGACCAGTCCAGGGTTGGGGAATGGTGTAGAAGCCAGGGTAGTCCCGGCAGAAGAAGCTCGGGAAGGCTCCTCGAAGACACCACGGATCTCAGCGAAGAAGGACTGGACTGTGGCAGGATCATTGCGGTCCCCATCAAATTTGTCCGGCAGGGACAAGCAGGGTTTAGGAGCGGCCGGTTGCTGCGGAGGAGTTGCAGGAGCCGGCGGAGGTGATGGTTGTTGCAGCTGCTGTGTCTGTGACTGAAGTTGCTGTAACTGCGGCAGCAGCTGCTGTATCTGTGACTGAAGTTGCAGTGTCACGGAGGTCAAGTATGCCAGCTGGTGATTTCGTTGGGCGATCTTTAGGGCTTGCTGGGCGACCAGTGTGGGGAGGTCGGCGACAGCTGGCAGAGGAACTTCAGCGGGATCCATGGCCGGATCTACTGTCACGATGCCGGCTGGCAGGTAGTGGATCCTCTGTGCCAGAGAGGGATTGGCGAGGACCGCGCTAGTGGACCGGTTCTAAGTCACTACTGGTTTTCACCAGAGCCCGCCGCAAAGCGGGATGGTCTTGCTGCGGCGGTAGTGACCAGGTCGTATCCACTAGCAACGGGTCACCTCTCTGACTGCTGATGATAGGCGAGGTACAAGGGAGTAGACAGAAGCAAGGTCGGACGTAGCAGAAGGTCGGGGGCAGGCGGCAAGGTTCGTAGTCAGGGTGGATAGCAGAAGTTCTGGTACACAGGCTTTAGACACACAATACGCTTTCACTAGGCACAAGGGCAACAAGATCCGGCAAGGGAGTGCATGGGAGGAGGTTAGATATAGTCAGGGACCTGGTGGAAGCCAATTAAGCTAATTGGGCCAGGCACCAATCATTGGTGCACTGGCCCTTTAAGTCTCAGGGAGCTGGCGCGCGCGCGCCCTAGAGAGCGGAGCCGCGCGCGCCAGCACATGACAGCAGGGGACGGGAACGGGTAAGTGACCTGGGATGCGATTCGCGAGCGGGCGCGTCCCGCTGTGCGAATCGCGTCCCCAACGGCCATGACAGTGCAGCGCTCCCGGTCAGCGGGACTGACCGGGGAGCTGCAGGGAGAAAGACGCCGTGAGCGCTCCGGGGAGGAGCGGGGACCCGGAGCGCTAGGCGTAACAGTGAGGATGAGGAAGATCCTACTTTTTTGTGTTCTTCCTCGCCCTCCTCATCATCTAGCAGTGATGATGAGCCCCCTGCACGGCGGCGGAGACGCCGCCAGGCGAGGCCACGCACCCCCCATGATAGTGGCCCAGTGGCCGACACTAGTACGAGTGGCAATGCCGCTTATAATAGGAGTCTGGCCCCCCAGACAAGTGCACCGGAGCCCCCTTCCGATGACCCTGTCTGGAGCCCCCCAGAGGGTTATCAGCCACGGATTCCTGAGTTTGTTGGCGACTCAGGAATCCAGATTGACCATGCTGGAATCACTGATCTGGACTTTATAAAGTTTTTTTTCAGTGACAGCCTGGTCAATCACATGGTGGAGCAAACGAACTTGTATGCCCAGCAGTTCATTGCCCACCACCCAGATTCCTTTTTGGCCAAGCCCAAAGAATGGCGCGCCATTGATGCAGCGGAAATGAGGACATTTTGGGGCCTATCGCTGCATGTGGGCCTGGTCAAAAAAACAAGTTCTCGTCATTACTGGAGCAGGGACGTCCTCTATCAGACTCCACTTTACAGTATGGCGATGACACGGAAGCGGGTCGAGGCGATTCGGAAATGCCTGCATTATGCAGATAATGCGGCATGTCCACCCCGACGTGATCCCGCCCATGACCGGCTTTACAAAGTGAGGTCGGTCATTGATCACTTTGGGGCCAAATTTTTGGAGGCCTACGTACCGCTCAGGGACCTCTCTGTAGATAAGTCTCTCATCAGTTTTAAGGGGAGACTCATCTTCCGCCAGTATATTCCCTCGAAGCGGGCGCTGTATGGTGTGAAACTCTACAAACTTTGTGAGAGTACCTCCGGGTACACTTACAAGTTTAGAGTATATGAGGGACGAGATTCCCGTACTGAACCCCAGAATGTCCCCCCACTCTGGGTGTTAGCGGGAAACTCGTTTGGGACCTTATTCACCCATTGCTGGATAAGGGTTTCCACTTGTACGTGGATAACTTTTATACCAGCATCCCTCTGTTCAAATCCCTTTCCGCCAGATCCATGTCCACTTGTGGGACCGTGCGGAGGAAACAGAGAGGCCTCCCTCTAAATTTGGTCCAGACGCCTATCCCCAAGGGTGAGTCCCGTGCCGTCACCCATGATAACCTGTTGTTGGTGAAGGATAAGAGGGACGTCCTTATGCTCACCACTATTCATGGGAACGGCAGCACCCCTGTTCCTGTGCGAGGTACCGTGGGACCGGTCCTCAAGCCCGATTGTATTCTGGACTACAATCGGTATATGGGGGGAGTTGATCTCTCAGATCAAGTCCTCAAGCCATATAACGCCACGGGCATGGTACAAAAAAGTTGCGGTCTACTTGGTACAGGTTGCCATTGTACAACGCTTTTGTACTATCCCAGTACGCTGGCAACACAGGGACATTCCTCCAGTACCAAGAAGAAGTCCTAAGGTTCCTGATCTTTGCTGACCGGGAAAGATCAGGCCGGACTTCCCAAGGGTCTGGAGTTATAGGCGCCAGGATCGTCCCAGGCCAACACTTTCCAGGTGAGGTCCCCCACAGTGGAAAGAAGGGGCGAGCCCAGAAAAGATGCAGAGTGTGTTTCAGGAAGGAGATTCGGAAGGACACCATATATCAATGTGACACTTGCCCAGATAATCCGGGCCTCTGCATTAAGGATTGCTTAAGGGAGTATCACACTTCCATGGAGCCCTAAATTTTCCCTTTTCAGTTTAATTTTCCATAATTTGACCAATGTACCAAGTCCAGAGTACATTCCAAAATTTAACCCCCATAAATCACTAAATTGCCCAAAAAGGCAGTTTTGGCTATGCTCTGGGTCATCATTCTGGGAACATATCCTATTTTACTTTTCTGGCCCACTGTACCCCATATTACGGGCCTCTGTACCCCACCTGTCTACCCCAGTTACGGCCCATTGTCCCCCATAGTGTTCCCCTATTTTAGGGCTCAGTGCTCGCCCCATTAACGCTCCTTGAGGGGGGGTCCCACATCCTTGCTCCATATCAAGCTCAAGGTCCCTGACTGCGCTCCCACTCAAGCAAGACCTGCTGTGCACCCGCCAAGCCAAAATCATCAAAAAATAAGGTATGTCCTTACTCCAAAGAAATGTATTTACCAATTGTGGGGGGTATTTTCTGCTATTAACCCTTGTAAAAATGTAAAATTTGGGGGGAAACACACATTTTAGTGAAAAAAAAATATTATTTTTTTTACATATGCAAAAGTCGTGAAACCCCTGTGGGATATTAAGGCTTACTTTACCCCTTGTTACGTTCCTCAAGGGGTCTAGTTTCCAAAATGGTATGCCATGTGTTTTGTTTTTTTTGCTGTCCTGGCACCATAGGGGCTTCCTAAATGCGACATGTCCCCCCCATTTCAGCAAAGTTTGCAAATGTGACTCCTTCTTTTCTGAGCATTGTGGCGCCCCTGCAGTGAACTTGACGTCCACTTATGGGGTACCTCCATACTCAGAAGAGATGTGGTTACAAATTTTGGGGGGTCTTTTCTGCTATTAACCCTTGCAAAAATGTGACATTTGGGGGGAAACACACATTTTAGTGAAAAAAATTTTTTATTTTTTTTTACATATGCGAAAGTCGTGAAACCCCTGTGGGGTATTAAGGCTCATTTTATTCCTTGTTACGTTCCTCAAGGGGTCTAGTTTCCAAAATGGTATGCCATGTGTTTTTTTTTTTTTGCTGTCCTGGCACCATAGGGGCTTCCTAAATGCGACATGCCCCCCGAGCAAAATTTGCTCTCAAAAAGCCAAATATGACTCCTTCTCTTCTGTGCATTGTAGTTCGCCCGCAGTGCGGTTCAGGTCAACTGATGGGGTACCTCCATACTCAGAAGAGATGGGGTTACAATTTTGGGGGGTCTTTTATGCTATTAACCCTTGCAAAAATGAGAAATTTGGGGGGAAACACACATTTTAGTGAAAAAAATATATATTTTTTGTTACATTTGCAAAAGTCGTGAAACCCCTATGGGTTATTAAGACTCATTTTATTCCTTGTTACGTTCCTCAAGGGGTCTAGTTTCTAAAATGGCATGCCATGTGTTTGTTTTTTTGCTGTCCTGGCACCATAGGGGCTTCCTAAATGCGACATGCCCCCCGAGCAAAATTTGCTCTCAAAAAGCCAAATATGACTCCTTCTCTTCTGTGCATTGTAGTTCGCCCGCAGTGCGGTTCAGGTCAACTGATGGGGTACCTCCATACTCAGAAGAGATGGGGTTACAAATTTTGGGGGGTCTTTTATGCTATTAACCCTTGCAAAAATGAGAAATTTGGGGGGAAACACACATTTTAGTGAAAAAAAAATATATTTTTTGTTACATTTGCAAAAGTCGTGAAACCCCTATGGGTTATTAAGGCTCATTTTATTCCTTGTTACGTTCCTCAAGGGGTCTAGTTTCTAAAATGGCATGCCATGTGTTTTTTTTTTTTTGCTGTCCTGGCACCATAGTGGCTTCCTAAATTCGGCATGCCCCCCGAGCAAAATTTGCTCTCAAAAAGCCAAATATGACTCCTTCTCTTCTGAGCATTGTAGTTCGCCCGCAGTGCACTTCAGGTCAACTTATGGGATACCTCCATACTCAGAAGAGACTGGGTTGCAATTTTTTTTTTTTTGGGGGGGGGGGGGGGGTCTTTTCTGCTATTAACCCTTGCAAAAATGTGAAATTTGGGGGGAAACACACATTTTAGTGAAAAAAATATATATTTTTTGTTACATTTGCAAAAGTCGTGAAACCCCTATGGGTTATTAAGGCTCATTTTATTCCTTGTTACGTTCCTCAAGGGGTCTAGTTTCCAAAATGGTATGCCATGCGTTTTTTTTTTTTTGCTGTCCTGGCACCATAGGGGCTTCCTAAATGCGACATGCCCCCCGAGCAAAATTTGCTCTCAAAAAGCCAAATATGACTCCTTCTCTTCTGAGCATTGTAGTTCACCCGCAGTGCGCTAAAGGTCAACTTATGGGGTACCTCCATACTCAGAAGAGATGGGGTTACAAATTTTGGGGGGTCTTTTCTGCTATTAACCCTTGCAAAAATGTGAAATTTGGGGGGAAACACACATTCTAGTGAAAAAAAATTTTTTTTTTACATATGCAAAAATCGTGAAACCCCTGTCGGGTATTAAGGCTCATTTTATTCCTTGTTACGTTCCTCAAGGGGGTCTAGTTTCCAAAATGGCATGCCATGTGTTTTTTTTTTTTTTGCTGTCCTGGCACCATAGGGGCTTCCTAAATGCGACATGCCCCCCGAGCAAAATTTGCTCTCAAAAAGCCAAATATGACTCCTTCCTTTCTGAGCATTGTAGTTCGCCCGCAGTGCGCTTCAGGTCAACTTATAGGGTACCTCCATTCTCAGAAGAGATGGGGTTACAAATTTTGGGGGGTCTTTTCTGCTATTAACCCTTGCAAAAATGTGAAATTTGGGGGGAAACACACATTTTAGTGAAAAAATATATATTTTTTTACATATGCAAAAGTCGTGAAACCCCTGTGGGGTATTTAGGCTCACTTTATTCCTTGTTACGTTCCTCAAGGGGTCTAGTTTCCAAAATGGTATGCCATGTGGTTTTTTTTCTTGCTGTCCTGGCACCATAGGGGCTTCCTAAATGCGACATGCCCCCCGAGCGAAATTTGCTCTCAAAAAGCCAAATATGACTCCTTCTATTCTGAGCATTGTAGTTCGCCTGCAGTGCGCTTCAGGTCAACTTATGGGGTACCTCCATACTCAGAATAGATGGGGTTACAAATTTTGGGGGGTCTTTTCTGCTATTAACCCTTACAAAAATGTGACATTTGGGGGGAAACACACATTTTATTTTTTTTACATATGTAAAAGTCGTAAAACACCTGCGGGGTATTAAGGCTCACTTAATTCCTTGTTACATTCTTCAAGGGGTCTAGTTTCAAAAATGGTATGGCATGTGTTTTTTTTTTATGATCTGGCACCATAGGGGCTTCTTAAATGCAACATGCCCCCCAAAAACCATTTCAGAAAAACATACTCTCCAAAATCCCCTTGTCGTTTCTTCGCTTCTGAGCCCTCTACTGCGCTCGCCGAACACTTTACATAGACATATGAGGTATGTGCTTACTCAGGAGAAATTGGGCTACAAATACAAGTATACATTTTCTCCTTTTACCCCTTGCAAAAATTAAAAAATTGGGTCTACAAGAACATGTGAGCAGAGAGCTTCAAAGTTAGAAAAATGCTAAATTTTCAAATTTTTCATAAAATTTTGGGATTTTTCACCAAGAAAGGATGCATGTTACCACAAAATTTTACCACTATGTTAAAGTAGAATATGTAATGAAAAAACTATCTTGGATTCAGAATGATAACTAAAAGCATTCCAGAGTTCTTAATGTTTAAAGTGACAGTGGTCAGATGTCCAAAAAATGGCCGGGTCCTAAGGTGTAAAATGGCAGGGTCCTTAAGGGGTTAAAGCAATAGTACGTGAAATAAGGCATACCTATATACATAATGGGGGTATGCTGCAGGAGAGCCCTGGGGACATGCAAGGACTCTGCCTGACAGGTAGGAGGACAGTGCAAGGCCACACCATCCCATACTGGGACATCACATGCTCATGCACAGTTCTTTACACACTGCATGCCGAAACCAGCCCTGGTTAGTATTGACCTCTATTGGCCACTAATACTGATTCAGCTGTAATTTGTGGTGGGAGCTGGGTGGTGAAACTACATGCATGAAGACGGGCACCACTATATGAATAAAATAAGGGGTGCTATCAGTGGCTATAACAAGAACTGTAAACACAAAAGGAAAAAAAGGTATTCACTATATAAAGATGCACACCACAATTGTATTATAGAAAAGTATACACATTTTATTGAATCACATAACAAAAGCACAAACATTTAAAACCACTAAAACCACTAGGTGAGGTGTGGTGTATGGTTTTTACCAACCCCCAGGATGGCGTGGCCTATAAATTGCAGCACTACATAAATTGTAAAACCAAGAATGTAGTGTATGCCATCTCTTGAAAATCTGTCAATAATATGTACATTATGTGCTCATCATATGGTCAAGACTGCTTATTATTGGGATTTTCATCAACGTGTTCATTATGTGTCACATTATATGATCAGTATTGTGTTTTATGGGTTGTTCCCTTCTAGAGTGAGTACAGGTCTAATGAAACAGTCATTCATGTAGGGTCATGAGGGTGCGTCTTTTTTGACGCACCTGGGGGATGCATCTTCTAATGGTTTTGATAGTTATGTCATTCACTGTGTTATAATTATGATATACTCAATTTGTCACATTATTATTATTTATTATTATCTATTTATTTATATAGCGCCTACAGATTCTGCAGCGCTTACAATTATGGGGTACAAACAAAGACAAGTAAGTATCAGACATAAAATTACACAATAACTATTCAAACGAGGTGTGGGGATATATTGAGGATATGTTGGGGATATGTTGGGGATATGTTGGGGATATGTTGGGGATATGTTGGGGATATGTTGGGGATATGTTGAGGCCAATTAGAGACTGTTATAGGCCTGTCTGAAGAGATGTGTTTTTAGGCCACTTTTGAAACTATGGATGTTGTTGTTGAGTCTGAGGGATTGAGGGATAGCATTCCAGAGAACATAATGGGAATCCTGTTTTGTCGTGTATTTTCCCATATATAAGGATGGTTCACATATTTAAGACACGCATGTCACTTGGATTGTCGTATGACATATGTATATGCATGTATTTTTAGAGTTAGAGGTGATATGAGGTGACACATATGTATTTACATATTATATATTTGATACACGTGTGGTAAGCTTGTGGGGTTATAGGGTATATGGGGTGTAGCTGTGCAGTGATGAAAGGGTGCTGGTTTAACCCTTAACTGTCATGACGCCAGGGTGAGGGCTCCTCAATATATACTTGTCCTATCGCCACCCTTCCCAAGAACGATAGGGAGGAATAAATGATTGTCCACAACCGGAGATTCAGAAAACTGTAGGAAACTTTACTGCAGATTTTATGCAGAGGTAAAACAGGAACAGTCTTTACATATGTACTGTCTATGAGGATAATGACAGTTGGTTGGGACCTTGTGAGTATAAGCTCTGGAGATTGATTTACGCTGTTCCGCTGGATTTACGGGATTGGTTTTAGGTCCAGCAGTCACGCAAGCTTTAGCGGGGATTTGATTTAGTAACTCACGGTTAGTAAGTTGCGGAATTGTTAGGCTTCAGGCCTGGTTTTGTCTTGTAAGTCGCACGGATCTCCTCTCTCTGATAGTCTGGAACCCAAGAGAGCGAGGATTGGCTGGCAGCTCCCTTATATGGGCAGGGGCTGGCCTTGAGCTGATTGGTTCATCCCAACTGTCAGTCCTTTACACAAAGGATTATGGTAAAACATGAAACTACCCACGTGACCTGGAAGGTCCTTTAGCATACCATCACAGTAGAAACATTAGTCATGTGACCTAAGGTCCTGCAAACACTATATAGATCAATACATTACACTAATTATATACATGTAACACATAAAATTAAATAACGAAGAGTTTACTAGGAATTATCTCATCAAGCAGACCCCAACGGTACCAAGGAACTCTGACTTTGGGGACCCAGCACCCAAGGTAAAGTATGAAACACCACACACGTAATTGGTGATGTATTAGCAGTAATTTATCCATGATGTAGTAGGTCTAGGGGGTGCATAGAATATACAATAGGATAATTTTTTACCACTAGAACAAGACCCTTGCTGACCAGGTGTCCAGTCATGGTAGTAACACAGTTATGCCTCATCTCCTTATTCATTATGTTCCCTAATGCCTCATTATCTGTTATATGTAGGGCTATTCTGCATACTGGTCTTGCTTATAAAATTCATGCTGCCCGATTTTTCGCATGTGCAGTGCACACTTTATGCAAATTATCCGAATTTAGCATGCACATGCGCAAATACATGAATTATTATGTACATGTGCAATATGCGCATCATGCGTACAATGCAATTTCCGGTTCTTTGTCATGTGACACATGGTGTGGACTTCCTGGCCACATTGGAGAAAATGGCGGCGAGCTATACACGGCATATGGCACACACAGGTGAGACTAAGTTCTGACATTATAGTTTAAATTGACTAACAGGGTCTACACACAGGTGTTATTGAGGTATGAGTATATATATTCCCACACAACATAGCACACATCATTCCTGAGGAAGCTGTCTTGTAGGACAATGAAACACGTGGAGCTGTTGTGTGTCCCCCTTGTCACAGCCCCCCCCCCCCCCACGATTTACAGCAGGGTGCGTCAAGTACGGGGCGGCCATGTTGTAAATGTAAATCATGAGTCCCCTAGGGGTTAAGCATTAGACTATGCCAGATCCTGCTGACCCAGTACATATACTATAGGGGAAAGGAGGATTTTGTCATATTGCTTTGGTTTACAAATGACATGATTGAAGAAGAAAAAATGGCCAAGATTTACTAAAATCTAATTCTGATATAGTGTAATCTTAGACCAGACAGCCTAATAATGCAGCAGATTTATCACAGTGACTTAGGCTGTTTGATAAATCAATCGTATTAATCCATGTAAATCTAGTATCCATAACTTGTAATATTATATTTTTTAGAAAAACATCCAGGCCTCCCTTTAACTTTATTGAGTCAGACATTACAACATCTGTGGTAGTCCTCTGGAGTAGGGGTAATGCAGTCAGGGTATTGCTTCAGTATATCAGGGGTTAAGGTTAACCCTATAGTTTGTGACACCAGGCTGAGGGCTAGTATGCTGAGATAATTCTCCGGCCTATCGCCGCCCTTCCCAGTAACGACAGGTGCATATGAATAATGACTGAAGGTCCACAAGATATTTGAACTTGAGCTTGGATAAACTTTACTTAGGCTTGCGATACATCCAATGAACAATAACAGTCTCATCAATACAGTCTCTATACACTTCAGTGACTGGCAGTTGTTGCAGACCTTGACTTGTTTTATAAGTCTCTAGAATTAGGGTTAATTGCGAAGATCCGTCCGGATTTAGGGGATAGATACGGTCCGGTGATCTTGCAGAGTGCTTAGGGATTGATACATTCACGGTTTGGTAATGATCAGCCATTGCCACAAGGCTCAGGCCTGAACTCACTGATGACAGCAGCGCAGATCCTTCTCTCATGAAAGCCCGGGAACAAGAGAGCGAGCTATGGCCGCCACTCCCTTATATGGGCAGGGGCGGGGCCGTTTTAATTGGTCCGAATATCTGTCACTCACTGTTACAAGGAATTGTGGGCGCAATACGTTACAGGGACCTCCAAAGGTCCTTAAGCAAAAACCATAGAGTGTACCTGATCACGTGACCCGCAGGTCCTGTTACGCTCCGTACAGGTAACTAACCACTTATATACATTTGTACAATTATATTTATATAAATCCTGAGTAAACTGTAAGATAACTAATATCTAGATGAGAGGTGACAAGGGGTGGACTAAATAAAAAGGACCCCGACGTCCTAGGGACTCTGGCTATGGGGACCTATATACAGGTACCGTAAAGGATGCGGTACCGGGACACCACACATCATATAAGTGTCATTACAAAGTACAACCCTCATATGGCTCTGTGGATGGAAAATTAAAAGGCTAGGAGGAAAAAATAAGAAAGGCAAACATGAAAAATTGCTGTGTCTTCTAGAGTGTTATACTACAACAGAATCTTGTGCCAGAATTCTGTTGTATTCATTGGTGCACAGTGTAGTATCTTATGCCTACCACCCCCTTTTACAAAAGCTCCACCCTTTTGCAAAGGCCACACCCCTTTTTCAAACCTGATGGAAAAGTATATTTGGAGTGCAGTTGGCTGTAGTTATCCATCAAGTAATGAGTGCCTATATTTTACACTCTGCTATTTTGTATCTAAGCTGCCTGGTATCACCTGGCCTTGAGAGCAGTGAGCAGATGGTCAAACACACAGCACAGAGAGAAAATTGAAGGCAATGCTGAACTCAATGAATGTCGATTGGAAACCGCTGCTAATGGATCTGGAAGAAGTGCGGCTCAAATCCATAGGTAAAATGGACAACGGCTTAAAGTGAAACTCCAGCCATGGTTAAAGGGGTAGTCCAGTGGTGAAAAACGTGTCCCCCTATCCTAACGCTAGGAGATAAGTTTCAGATCGCAGTGGGTCCGACCGCTGGGGCCCCCGTGATCTCTCTATAAGGGGCCACGGCTCGCTGGCCAGATAGTACGTGTTGACCACCTCACAAAGCGGTGGCTGAAACGCCCCCTCAATACAACTCTATGGCAGAGCCGGAGATTGCCGAAGGCAGCGCTCCGGCTCTGCCATAGAGTTGTATTGAGGGGGAGTGTCATCCGCCGCTTTGTGTGGTGGTCAACACGCCCCCTTCCCACGAGTTATCGGTGCCCCATACAGGAGATCGCGGGGGGGCCCCAGCGGTCGGACCCCCCGCGATCTGGAACTTATCCCCTATCCTTAGGATAGGGGATACTTTTTTCACCACTGGATATCTCCTTTAAGCCATATTGGTTATCACACCAAAACCCTTATGAAGGCTGAATGCAAGTTTAATCCTCTTAATATGCAGGTGATTTAGGGACCTCTTGGGGACCCAGGGCGTATGCATACGCCCTGCGTCTCCGATCCTTA
Organism: Hyla sarda; assembly: GCF_029499605.1. Lineage (NCBI taxonomy): Eukaryota > Metazoa > Chordata > Amphibia > Anura > Hylidae > Hyla > Hyla sarda. The sequence continues at coordinate 76,917,078 of NC_079200.1, read as the reverse complement.
AGGACTCAGGGTGTACCTGTACGCCCTGAGCATTTCCGGTCCCTGCGGCTCGCCGGGCGGGGACCGGACTGGAATGCCTGCTGAAATCATTCAGCAGGCATCCAGGCACAGTGCCGAGGGGGGTCCTGAGGACCCCCCCCCCATATTGGCGATCGCCGCAGATCGCCAGTAAATTCAAACCGTTGATTCTGGGTCATGGGGGTCACATGTGACCCCATGACTCAGAAAAGGATGATGATCAGTGGTTTAATATACACCACCAATCATGATCCGTACTGTACTGGGAGGTGCCAGTGTTGCCACCACCCTCCCCCATCAGGACAGCTGTGATTGGGCAGTCGTAGTGACCGCACCAATCACAGTGTATGAGGAGGGGGGAGGAGAGCAGGAGCATGTTGCTGGATCTCCCCCCTCACAGTGTTCTTAGTGCCCCGTGGCACTGTTTCAGTGATTAGGGAAAGCTTTAGATTAGGCAAGGTCAGAGTTAGGTGGTTAAAAAAAAAAAGATAATTACTGTACCATACTGTAGGTGTCCGTTTTTTTTTTTTTTTGTATTTTGTGTGGGAGTCTGTGTACGTGCCACCAGCCACTGTTCTGGCCGGACCCCCCACTGACTTCTGCGCTCCCTGCGCATACCACTGATTAGGTAAACGCTTTTTTTGGTGCAGGGCTTTTTTGGCACTGGAAATCTTTTATATTTTTTAATTTATTTATTATTTACATTTTTTACCCTGTTTAATTTATATTTTTTCTGTTAGGGCGGGTTTAGTTAGGCTAGGGCGGGTTAGGAAGTCGTTTAGCGAGGTAGTCTCTCACCACACACAGCACATACACAAATAAAGTTTTCCCCACACACATATACACCCCCCCCCCATCCCATTCATGTAGGGAAATGGCCTGCAGGGCGTTTTCAGCGGAGGAGGCATATGCCATACTTGCCTCCGACACTGAAAGCGCCGCAGAGGACGAGGAAGACCCCAGCTTCCATATTTCTTCCACGTCCTCTTCATCATCTTCTGATGATGAGCCACCAAGGCGGCGGAGACTCTGCCATGCAAGGCTGCAAACCTCCTCTGCTCCTGACCCGGTGCCCCATGCTAGTATGAGTCCCCCTGGCACTCATACTAGTCAAGCCCGCCAGCCAAGTTTACTGGTGCCTGGTACCGGTAAACTTGTCTTGACTCTTGTCGGTGAAGATTGACATCGTCGGGTTCACTGAAATTGACTATTTTAGTTTTTTTCAGTGACGACTTTGTCAGTCTGATGGTTGACCAGTCGAACCTGTACGCCCAACAGTTTGTCACCGCAATCCCGGGCTCCTTTTTAGCTAAGCCCGGTGGCTGGTTCCCAGTCAGTGCAGTTGAAATGAGGACCTTTTGGGGCCTCGTGCTGCATATGGGCCTAGTTAAAAAACCAAAGGTCAGGCAGTGCTGGTGTGGGGACGTCCTCTACCAGACCCCGCTCTACGGTATGGCCATGACCCATCCCCGGTTCGAGGCCATTTGGAAATGTCCCGCTGGCATGTGGCATGTCCCACCCCAAACTGATCCCACGTATGACTGCCTGTATAAAATCAGGCCGGTCATCAATCATATCGGGCCAAATTTTGGGAGGCCTATGTCCCTGGAAGGGAGGTCGCTATTGATGAATCTCTCATCAGCTTTAAGGGGAGACTCAGCTTCCGGCAATACATCCCTACCAAGCGAGCGCGGTATGGTGTGAAGATGTATAAACTTTGCGAGAGTACCTCAGGGTGCACTTGCAAGTTTATAGTGTATGAGGGACAAGATTTCCATTTTGAACCCCCAGAATGTCCCCCCACTCTGGGTGTTAGCGGGAAAATATTGCTAGATAAAGGTTACCAACTTAACGTGGATAACTTTTTAAATAGAAGTTGCCAAACCAATCTAATTTGCTTTTATGAAGATGTGAGTAGAAGCCTTGACAGAGGAATGGCTGTGGATATAGTGTTTCTGGATTTTGCTAAAGCGTTTGATACTGTCCCTCATAGATGTCTGACAGGTAAGTTAAGGTCTTTGGATTTGGAAACTTTAGTTTGTAACTGGATTAAACACTGGCTCATGGATCGTACCCAGAGAGTGGTGGTCAATGATTCGTACTCTGATTGGTCCAAGGTTATTAGTGGTGTTCCCCAAGGTTCAGTACTGGGCCCGCTGTTGTTTAATTTTTTTTATCAATGATATAGAGGATGGCATTAACAGCTCTGTTTCTATCTTTGCAGATGACACCAAGTTTTGTAGCACGGTACAGTCCATAGAGGATGTGCATAAGTTACAGGATGACTTGGATAGACTAAGTGTCTGGGCATCCACTTGGCAAATGAGGTTCAATGTGGATAAATGTAAAGTTATGCATCTGGGTACTAATAACCTGCATGCGTTGTATGTCTTAGGGGGGATTAAACTGGCAGAGTCACTGGTAGAGAAGGATCTGGGTCTACTTGTAGATCACAGACTACAGAATAGCATGCAATGTCAGGCTGCTGCTTCCAAAGCCAGCAGGATATTGTCATGTATAAAAAGAGGTATGGACTCAAGGGACAGGGACATAATACTCCCCCTTTATAAAGCATTGGTACGGCCTCATCTGGAATATGCTGCTCAGTTTTGGGCACCAGTCCATAAAAGGGACACTGTGGAGCTGGAAAGGGTGCAGAGATGCGCAACTAAACTAATATGGGGCACGGAACATCTTAGTTATGAGGAGCGATTAAAGGAGTTACAATTGTTTTGTCTTGAGAAGAGACGTTTAAGGGGGGATATGATAAATGTATATAAGTATATTAATGGCCCATACAAAAAATATGGAGAAAAACTGTTCCAGGAACCCCCCCCCCCCCCAAAGGACGAGGGGGCATTCCCTCCGTCTGGAGAAGAAAAGGTTTATTCTCAAGGGGCGACACGCCTTCTTTACCATCAGAACTGTGAACTTATGGAACAGTCTACCTCAGGAACTGGTCACAGCAGGAAAAATTAACAGCTTTAACCCCTTAAGGACCAGGCCATTTTACACCTTAGGACCAGAGCATTTTTTGCACATCTGACCACTGTCACTTTAAACATTAATAACTCTAGAATGCTTTTAGTTATCAATCTGATTCTGAGATTGTTTTTTCGCAACATATTCTACTTTAACATAGTGGTAAAATTTTGTGGTAACTTGCATCCTCTCTTGGTGAAAAATCCCAAAATTTGATGAAAAATTTGAACATTTTGCATTTTTCTAACTTTGAAGCTTTCTGCTTGTAAGGAAAATGGATATTCAAAATATTTTTTTTATTCACATTTCCAATATGTCTACTTTATGTTTGCATCATAAAATTGACGTGTTTTTACTTTTGGAAGACACCAGAGGGCTTCAAAGTTCAGCAGCAATTTTCCAATTTTTCACAAAATTTTGAACCTCGCTTTTTTTCAGAGACCAGTTCAGGTTTGAAATGGATTTGAAGGGTCTTCCCATTAGAAATACCCCACAAATGACCCCATTATAAAAACTACACCCCCCAAAGTATTCAAAATGACAATCAGTAAGTGTTTTAACCCTTTAGGTGTTTCACAGGAATAGCAGCAAAGTGAAGGAGAAAATTCACAATCTATTTTTTCCACTCGCATGTTCTTGTAAACCCAATTTTTGAATTTTTACAAGGGGTAAAAGGAGAAAATGTATACTTATATTTGTAGCCCAATTTCTCTCGAGTAAGCACATACCTCATATGTCTATGTAAAGTGTTCGGCGGGCGCAGTAGAGGGCTCAGAAGCGAAGGAGCGACAAGGGGATTTTGGAGAGTATGTTTTTCAGAAATGGTTTTTGGGGGGCATGTTACATTTAGGAAGCCCCTATGGTGCCAGAACAGCAAACATAACCCCCATTTTGGAAACTAGACCCTTTGGGGAACGTAACAAGGAATAAAGTGAGCCTTAATACCCCACAGATGTTTCACGACTTTTGCATATGTAAAAAAAATTTAAAAAAATGTCACTAAAATGTGTGTTTCCCCCCCAAATTTCACATTTTTGCAAGGGTTAATAGCAGAAAATACCCCCCAAAATTTGTAACCCCATCTCTTCTGAGTATGGAGGCACCCCATAAGTTGGCCTGAAGTGCATTACGGGCGAACTACAATGCTCCGAAGTGAAGGAGTGATATTTGACTTTTTGAGAGCAAATTTTGCTCGGGGGGCATGTCGCATTTAGGAAGCCCCTATGGTGCCAGAACAGCAAAAAGAAAATACATGGCATACCATTTTGGAAACTAGACCCCTTGAGGAACGTAACAAGGAATAAAGTGAGCCTTAATACCCCACACGGGTTTCACGTCTTTTGCATATGTAAAAAAAAACATATTTTTTTTTCACTAAAATGTGTGTTTCCCCCCAAATTTCACATTTTTGCAAGGGTTAATAGCAGAAAATACCCACCAAAATTTGTAACCCCATCTCTTCATAAGTGGACCTGAAGTGTACTACGGGCGAACTACAATGCTCAGAAGAGGAGGAGCACCATGGAGCTTTTGGAAAGAGAATTCGTTTGGAATGGTAGTCAGGGGCCATGTGCATTTACAAAGCCCCCCCCGTGGTGCCAGAACAGTGGACCCCCATACATGTGACCCCATTTTGGAAACTACACCCCTCACAGAATTTAATAAGTGGTGCAGTGAGCATTTACACCCCACTGGCGTTTGACAGATATTTGGAACAGTGGGCTGTGCAAATGGAAAATTAAATTTTTCATTTTCACGGATCACTGTTCCAAAAATCTGTCAGACACTGGTGGGGCGTAAATGCTCACTGTACCCCTTATAACATTACATGAGGGGTGTAGTTTCCAAAATGGGGTCACATATGGGGGGGGGGGGTTCATTGTTCTGGTACCATGGGGGCTTTGTAAACACAAGTGGCCTTCAATTCCGGACAAATTTTCTCTTCAAAATCCCAATGGCGCTCCTTCTCTTCTGAGCATTGTAGTGCACCCATAGAGCACTTTACATCCACATATGGGGTATGCTCTTACTCAGAAGAAATTGGGTTACAAATTTTGGGGGGCTTTTTTTTATTTTCCCTTGTGAAAATGAAAAATTTAGGGTGACACCAGCATTTTGTCAAACACCTGTGGGGTGTTCAGGCTCACTATACCCCTTGTTACGTTCCGTGAGGGGTGTCGTTTCCAAAATGGGGTCACATGTGGGTATTTATTTTTTGGGGTTTATGTCAGAACCGCTGTAAAATCAGCCACCCCTGTGCAAATCACCAATTTAGGCCTCAAATGTACATGGTGCGCTCTCACTCCTGAGCCTTGTTGTGCGTCCGCAGAGCATTTTACGCCCACATATGGGGTATCTCCGTACTCAGGAGAAATTGCGTTACAAATTTTGGGGGTCTTTTTTTCCTTTTACCTCTCGTGAAAATAAAAAGTAAAGGACAACACCAGCATGGTGGTGTAGACCCCAACTTTTCTTTTTCATAAGGGGTAAAAGGAAAAAAAGCCCCCAAAATTAGTAACGCAATTTCTCCCGAGTACGGAGATACCCCATATGTGGCACTAAACTGTTTCCTTGAAATACGACAGGGCTCTTAAGTGAGAGAGCGCCATGCGCATTTGAGGACTAAATTAGGGATTGCACAGGGGTGGACATAGGGGTATTCTACGCCAGTGATTCCCAAACAGGGTGCCTCCAGCTGTTGCTAAACTCCCAGCATGCCTGGACAGTTAGTGGCTGTCCGGAAATGCTGGGAGTTGTTGTTTTGCAACAGCTGGAGGCTCTGTTTTGGAAACACTGCCGTACAATACGTTTTTTATTTTTTATTAGGGGGGTTAGACAGTGTAAGGGGGTGTAAATGTAGTGTTTTACTCTTTATTATGTGTTAGTGTAGCGTAGTGTTTTTAGGGTACGTTCACACTGGCGGGTTTACAGTGAATTTACCGCTAGGAGTTTGCGCTGCGGTGAAAAATTTGCCACAGCTCATACTTGAAGCAGAAAACTTACTGTAAACCCGCCAGTGTGAATGTACCCTGTACGTTCACATGGGGGGGCAAACCTCCAACTGTTTCAAAACCACAACTCCCAGCATGTACTGACAGACCGTGCATGCTGGGAGTTGTACTTTTGCAACAGCTGGAGGCACACTGGTTGGAAAACCTTCAGTTAGGTTCTGTTACCTAACTCAGTATTTTCCAACCAGTGTGCCTCCAGCTGTTGCAAAACTTCAACTCCCAGCATGTACTGATCGCCGAAAGGCATGCTGGGAGATGTAGTTATGCAACAGCTGGAGGGATCGCAACAACAACTCCCAGCATGCAGAGACAGCAGTTTTGCAACATCTGGAGAGCTATAGTTTATAGACCACTGCACAGTGGTCTCCAAACTGTGGACCTCCAGATGTTGCAAAACTACAACTCCCAGCATGCCCAGACAGCAAACTGCTGTCTGGGCATGCTGGGAGTTGTAGTTTTGCAAGATCTGGAGGTGCACAGTATAGAGATCATTTTGCAGTGGTCTCAAACTGTAGACCTCCAGCTGTTGCAAAACTGCAACTCCCAGCAAGCCTAAACAGCTCTCTGGGTATGCTGGGAGTTGTAGTTTTGCAACATCTGGAGGGTTACAGTTTAGAGACCACTATAGTGGTCTCAGACTGTAGCCCTCCAGATGTTGCTAAGTAACTCACCGGCTTCCGTTGGATCCAGGAAGCTGCATCCCCGTCCTCTTCTTACGCCGATCATTGCCCGCTGCCGTCGCCGATGGGTAAGTGGATCTTCGGCGCCGGTCCCTGTCGGTTTCCCCGTTCTGCCCCGCCTATTGTGAGTGGGCAGGACGGGGAAACCGAAAGTAAACCCCTCCGCCCCCGATCTGCTATTGGTGGTTGCGTCTAGACCACCAATAGCAGAGATAGGAGGGGTGGCAACCCTGCCACCTCACTCCTATCGCTACAGGGGTATCGTGGGTGTCTAGGACACCCACGATCCCCCTTCTATTCCGGGTCACCATAGACCCGTATGACCCGGAATCAGCGCAAATCGCAAGTGTGAATTCACTTGCGATTTGCACCGATCGCCGACATGGGGGGGTCTAATGACCCCTCTGGTCATTTGCGCGGGGTGCCTGCTGATAGATATCAGCAGTCACCCCGGTCCGATCCCCGTCTGGCGCGCGGCGGGGACCGAAATTCCCACGGGCGTACAGGTACGCCCTTGGTCCTTAAGTACCAGGGAGCAAAGGCGTACCTGTACGCCCTTGGTCCTTAAGGGGTTAAAACAGGGTTCCTGTTTGTGTAATGGAACAAAATAACATTAATGCTTATGAAGAAATATAAAATCCCATCCCTTCCCCAATATCGCGCTACACCCCTACCCTTCAATTCCCTGGTTGAACTTGATGGACGTATGTCTTTTTTCAACCATACTAACTATGTAACTATCCCTCTCTTCACATCCCTCGCCAGATCCACGCTCGCTTGTGGGACAGGCTGGAAGAATCAAAGCCTTCCTATCCCCTGCAAACTCCTATCCCCTGGAGTGAGTCCCGTGCCTTTTCCCATGAAAACCTGTTGCTGGTCCGGTATAAGGACAAGAGGGATGTCGTTATGCTGTCCACAATTCATGGGAAAGGCAGAACCCCTGTCCCTGTGCGAGGTACCGTTGGACCGGTCCTCAAGCCGGATTGTATTCTGGACTACAATAGGTATATGGGGGGAGTTGATCTTTCTGGTCAAGTCCTCAAGCCATATAATGCCATGCGGAAAACACAGGCATGGTACAAAAAAGTTGCGGTCTACATGGTCCAGGTTGCCATGTATTACTCTTTTGTACTGTTCCAGCACGCTGGCAACACAGAGACATTTGTGGTGTCCCGGTACCGTATTTCATACGTCGGGAACGTCGGGGTCCCTCTCCTATAGTTAACCCCTTGTCACCCCTCAGTTAGTCTATAACTGTATAGAAGTTTTTATAAATATAAGTATAGATATATGTATATATTTAATTGCCTACCTATTCAAGCGTAGTAGGACCTGCGAGTCACGTGATTAGGTTAGAACTCTATGGTTTTGCTACAGGACCTTTGGAGGTTCCCATGACGTGTTCACCCACAATGCAATGTAACGGTGAGTGACAGTTGTTATGGACCAATCCAAAACTGCCAGCCCCTGCCCATATAAGGGACCTGAGCCATCTTGATCGCTCTCTTGGGTTGCTGATTCTGGAAGAGGTAGGACCTCTGCAGCTTACAAGAAGATTTGCTAGGCCAAAGCCTTGCGGCCTAGGCCTCTAACATAGCGGATAGACTAAACAATTCCCCGCTACTCATTGCAAGATCACTGGACCTAAACGCACCCTTAAATCCAGCGGATCTATGCTACAAAATCCCTAAGAAGACAAATTGAGCTTATCTGATCCCAACCAACTGTCAATCGCTGCTCAGCTATATCTATAGAGACTCTGTTATCTGGACTGTTACTATTGCTGCATGTACAGAAATTTTTCTGTAAAAATTCCTGCCAGTTTTCAGTTAACAGTGGTTGTGAACAATCCTTTATTTCTGCATCACCTATTGCTCTTGGGAAGGGTGGCAATAGGCCTATCAAGATTACAGTATTTAACCCCCACCCTAGCATCACGAGTGACAAGGGTTAACAGCGCCCTTTATTATCCCGAACAGCAACACCCTAACTACCCTACACCCCACAAGGCTTGCCACACAATCAGCCACCACACATTTCTGGAGATCCAAGAGGAAGTTCTAAGGGCCCTAATCTTTGGTGACCGCCAAGGAGAGGGTCAGAGCACCTCTGGAACTTCGGTTCCCCGGATCATCCCCGGCCAACACTTTCCAGGTGAGGTCCCCCACACTGGAAAGAAGGGACGATCCCAGAAAAAATGCAGTGTGTGTCGCAAGAGGGGGATTCGGAAGGACACCACCACTCAATGCAACACTTGCCCCGATCATCCGGGCCTCTGCATTAAGGCTTGCTTCAGGGACTATCACACTTCCATGGAGCACTAAATTTCAATCCTTTTCCCTGTTTTAATTCCCCAGAATTCGACTCCAATGTATCAGTCAAGAGTACATTGTCTTCCAAATTTTAAAACCAAACCCTCCCCCCCCAAAAAAAAACTATTTCCCAATACCCCTGATAATATCTTTCCCCCAAAAAATAAAAAAATAAATGGGTCATGCACACAGAGTCAACAGCATTGGGGGTTTGCAGTTGCCTCAAATGCACAGCACTCTCTCCCCACCTAAGCGGGGTGCGCATTTGAGGTAACAGAACAGGGATGGCCACACACATCACATTCCCAGAATGATGATTCAGAGCATAAGGTTTGGGGCGGGCATCATTTTTACTTTTGGCTATACTCTGGGTCATCATTCTGGGAATATATTTGGCATATTAGTACTAAAATAGCAATTTTCATTTTCCCCAAACTACACTTCATCCATTCATGGAAAATAAATTTAGGGAACACCCGTCTGTTCCAAATCTCCACTTCACCCCTATACACCTTCCCTAGGGGGTGCACTGTTTGAAATAGGTTCACATGTGGGTGTTCCTTTCTTGTATTTTCCTCTGAATGTATGTAACTGTTAGGTCTGTAAGAAACATCGGCCTCAAATGCGAAGAGTTCTCGCTCATGAGCTCTGTCGTTGTTAGGGTCACGGCAGGTGGTGGATCCTCTGGGCCTGTGTGGATGATGATATGAGCCAGGCCAGGGAGCGGAGTCTAAGGCACAGTTGGTTTTCACCTGAGCCCGCCGCAAAGTGGGATGGTCTTGCTGCGGCATTCAGCACCCAGGTCGCTACCGCTGGCAAGACTCGTCCACACACGTTGCTGGGATGAAGCGTGGTACAGAGGGATAAGACAAGACGAGGTCAGGATAGCTGTAGGTCAGGGCAGGCGGCACAGAAGCAGGGTCAGGTCACGGAACAAGGATCAGGTACTCTGATAAACAGGAACACAGGAAACACAGTAGCTTTCTCTAAGGCACTAGGGCAACAAAGATTCAACACAAGGCAGTGCACGCACTTATTGGGAAGGAACAGGTGAAGACACTAATTAGGGCATACTGGCCCTTTAAATTTCAGAGCTCAGGCGCGCACGCACGCCCTAGCAAGCGGGGGCACACGCACCGGGACTGGGAACACAGAAGACAAAAGGAGGTGAGTGACGATCTGGAACTCGCATGCAAGCGTGTCCCGCAATGCGAATCCCAACCTTGCGGCAGCGGGTACATGAGAGGAGAGCGCACGTGGCCAGTGTGTCTGGCCAGAGCGCTGACGTTACAGTGGTATTTCCAGGCGACAATTTGGAGTCACATGTTAGTTGTTCTTAGAATGATGAAGCAGAGCATAGGTTGAAAATTGCAATTTTCAAAAGCTACCCTTCATCCATTGCTGGAAAATAAATTTAGGAAACACCCGTGCGTTCAAAATGTCCTCTTTACCCCTATACCCATTCTTCAGGGTGGGTACTTTCTGTAATGGTGTCACATGTGGGTGTTTCATTTTTGTATTTTTCTCTGAATGTATGTAACCGTCAGCTACTGATATGCCATAGGCCTCAAATTCAAACAGACCTCTATGACTTCTGAGCCTTGTTGTGCGCCCGCCCAACATGTTACCCCATATGTGGATGTGTTTCCAAAGTCAGGAGAAAAAGCCCTCCAAAATTTGTAACCCAATTTCTCCCATTACCCCTTGTGAAAATGTAAAAAATTGGGTAACCCCAGCATTTTAGTGCAAAAAGCCAGTTTTTTTTTTTTTTATATTTCAGAACCTCAACCATTGCAGTGCAAAGCACCACTTTAGGCCTCAAATCAGTGCCGTCTCACTCCTAAGCCCTGTTTTGCCCCCACATAGTGCTTTTCCGCCTTATATGGGGTATATCCTTATTCTGGAGAAATTGGGCTACAAATTTAGTGGAGCTTTTCTTCTCTTACTACTTGTGTAAGTAAAAATTTTTGGTTAATACCAGCAATTCAGTTTTAAAAATCAATTCTTTGACTTTTTACAGCCCACTGTTCAAAAAACATGTGAGGTATAAGTACTCACTATAACCCTTGTTACATTCCTTGAGGGGTGTAGTTTCTAAAATGTTGGGGGGGGGGGGGTTACTGCTGTTCTTGCTCAATGGGGGATTTTTAAACGCACACGGCCCTCGACTTCAATTCCAGCAAAATTCTCTCTCCAAAAAACCAATGGCGCTTCTATTCTGAGCATTGCAGTGTGCCTGCAGATAACTTTACATCCACATATCGGGTATTTCCTTACTCAGGCGAAATTACACTACAAATTTTGGGGGCCTTTTGCCCTATTACCCCATGTGAAAATGAAACATTTGGAGTAACACTATTAATTTAGTGTTAAAAACTCACATTTTTCACTTTTACGGCCCACCTGTGAGGTGTAAGTACTCACTGTAACCCTTGTTACATTTCTTGAGGGGTGTAGTTTCCAAAACGGTGTCACATGTGGGGGGTTTCTGGTGTTCTGGCACCATGGGAGCTTTGTCAATGCACATGATCCCGACTTCAATTCCAGCAAAATTCTCTCTCCAAATGTCCAATGGCGCTCCTTCTGTTCTGAGAACTGTAGTGCGCCAGCAGAGCACTTAACATCCACATATGGGGCATTTTCTTAATCGGGAGAAGTGGGGCTTCAAATGTTGGGGTCCATTTTCTCCTATTACTCCTTGTGAAAAAGAAAAATTTGGGGTAACACCATCATTTTAGTGTTAGAAATCTAGTTATTAATTTTCACGTCCAACTTCAATGCAAGGTCGTCAAACACCTGTGAGGTGTTAATGCTCACTATACCCCTTGTTATGTTCCTTGAGGTATATAGTTTCCAAAATAGTATGCCATGTGGGGTGTTTTATTTCTGTTCTGGGGGCTTCCTAAATGCAACACTAAAACCATGACATCAAAATTCGCTTTAAAAAATCCCACAGTTGCTCTTTCCCTCTTGAGCCATGTTGTGAGCCCGCAGAGCACTTTATGTCAACATATGAGGCATTTCCATACTCAAAAGAAATTGGGCTACAAATTTTGGGGGCCTTTTTCTCATTATACTACTTTTAAAAATAAAAAATGGAGTTACAAGAACATGTTAGTGTAAACAATGCAGATTTTGATTTTTCTCCTCCACTTTGCTGCTATTCTTGTGAAACACCTAAAGGGTTAACAAACTTTCTAAATGTCATTTTGAATACTTTGAGGGGTTTAGTTTCTATAATGGGGTAATTTATGGGGTATGTCTCACAGAAAGGCCCCTCAAATCCACTTCAAACTTAACTGGTCCCTGAAAAATTCCGAAATTATTGAAATTTTTGTGAAAATTTGGAAAATTGCTGCTATACTTTGAAGTCCTCTGATGTCTTCAAAAAGTAAAAACATGTCAACTTTATGATGCCAACATAAAGAAGTAATGTTGTTTTGGTGAATCAATATATATCATTTATTTGGAATATCCATTTTCGTTACAAGCAGAGTGTTTCAAAGTTAGAAAAATGTAAAATTTTCAAAATTTTTATGAAATTTGGGGATTTTTCACCAAGAAAGGATGCAAGTAACGACAAAAAATTACCACTATGTTAAAGTAGAATATGTCACAAAAAAACATTCTCGGAAACAGAATCAAAGGTAAAAGCATCCCAGAGTTATTAATGCATAAAGGGGTTAATGACCAGAACAAATGTATAATTTTTTATCGTAATGATCAGACGGCTATAAGTTTCATTGTTTAGTTTAGTAAAGTAGTCTGTGCCTTTTTCACATATAATCTTTATTAGGCTAAGTTTCCATAAGGGTATGTTCACATTGCAGAATCCCCGCGGAATTCCGTGAGTAAAAGTCCGCACAGTGAACATTACCATCAGTGTGAATGGGTCTTCCGCGAGACCCGTTCACACTGAGGACTTTCAGCGGCGGAATTCCGCATTCCGAATTTCTTTGCGCTGAAGTTTGCGAGCACTGCATAGCCGTCAATGGTGACAGCGCAGTGCCACGCGATCCTACTGCTGCTGCCGGTTGCCAGCCTGAATCTCCGCTCACTGAATTCAGCGAGCGGAGATTCTGTTCACACTCTGTAGTTTGAACATACCCCAAAGGTTTTTTTCTGCTGTTTTTTCAAAAACTGCCACTGCAATTTTTGAGCCAAAGTCAGAAATGGATCCAGTAGGAAAGGAGAGGTTTCCCATTCCGTTTGAATACACTTCTGGCCGTGGCTTAACACCTTAAGGACCAGGCCATTTTACACCTTAGGACCAGAGCGTTTTTTGAACATCTGACCACTGTCACTTTAAACATTAATAACTCTGGAATGCTTTTAGTTATCATTCTTATTCTGAAATTGTTTTTTCGTGACATAGTCTATTTTATTTTGGTGGTAAATTTTGGGCGTTACTTGCATCCTTTCTTGGTGAAAAATCCCCAAATTTCATGAAAATTTTGAAAATTTTGCATTTTTCTAACTTTGAAGCTCTCTGCTTGTAAGGAAAATGGATATTCCAAATAAATTTTATTTTTATTCACAAATACAATATGTTGGCATCATAAAATGGACATATTTTTGCTTTTTGAAAAAATTAGAGGGCTTCTAAGTAAAGCAGCAATTTTCAAAAATGTCATGAAAATTGCTAAATCTGAAGAGACAGATGTTACAGAACTACAACCCCCAGCATGCCTGGGCAGTCTAGGCATGCTGAGAGTTGTAGTTTGGCAACATCTGGAGGGCTACCGTTTGGGCACCACTGTAACAGTGGTCTCCAAACTGTGACCCTTCAGATGTTGCAAAACTACAACTCCCAGCATGCCCAGACAGTCAAAGGCAGTTGCAGTTTGGCCTTCCTAGTGGTTGCCACAGTAAAGATCACTTTACTTTCACTTTCAATTACCCCCTCTCCCACAGTAGTTTCCCTACCTGACCCAGGATCCAGCAGTCTCCAGCAACGATCGGGGTCTCCAGGCATCTTCTCCTGCAGGTACCGACCTCCATCTTCTTCCCACGATCCCCTGGACATCCAGGGGTGGCCAAAACGGGGGGTTGCCATGGCCACTGCCACTGTCCTGCTCTGCCATTGGTCAGAATCAATTCTGACCAATGGCAGGGGATAGGAGGAAATCGCAGCATTGCGACTTCACTCCTACCCTTCAGGATGATCTGGGCTGTCACTGACAGGTCAGATCATCACAGTTTTCCGGGTGATCGGGTCACCAGAGACCCGATCAGCCCGGAATAGGAGAAAATCGCATGGGGGGGTCCCGGGACCCCTCTCGGCATTCACACGGCATGCCTGCTGAAGGATTTCAGCAGGAATGCCATTCCTATCTTTGCCCGGCGCGCGGCAGAGATCGGAGAAACACCAGGACGTTCTGGAACGTCCTTGGTCCTCAAAGCCCAGGGTGCGGGGACGTTCCAGAACGTCCTTGGTCCTTAACTGGTTAAAAGTTGAAGTGGCAGTTTGCCAAAAAAAGCGCCAAAAACGCGTGTGAAAACTTAGCCTTATGAGGAAACAATGATTTGTCAGTCAGATCTACAGGTGTGGTGATACTGCATACGGCCAGCAGGTGGCAGCAAGAGACAGCCTTTGGGTACAGCCACATACACAACAGGTGCAAGATACTTTCCCTTGCAGTTCCATGGACTATTCCCACAAACCCTTGGCCGATACTCATTTTGCATGAGAAGATTATGTTTAATCCTAAAATTAGATGTCACCCTAAAGGTTAATTATAGCATCCAGAAAATAGTGATGTCATGCAGCCTTATATATGGGCAGTAGTGATGTCATTAACCCTTACATCCAGACAGTTGTTATGTCACCCATCCTTGTATGTGAACAGAAGAGATGTCATGTACCCTTATATTTAAATAGTAAGAGTGTCATTAACCTATGTATCTGGGCATAAGTGATGTTGTTCAGTGCAGTCACGTGTCCCTCTATCTGACCAGTAGTGATGTAATGTATCCTAATATTTGGGCAGTAGTGCGTTCCCTTAAATCTGTGCAGTAGGGATGCCATGTACCCTTGTATCTGAACAGCAGTGATGTTATGTATCAGCTGGGCTGCAGTGATGCCATGAACCTATATACTCAGACAGTAATGATGTCACATGTCCTTATACCTGGGCAGTAGGGACCATGTATGGCAGTGGTCTACAACCTGCGGACCTCCAGATGTTGCAAAACTACAACTCCCAGCATGCCCGGACAGCCGTTGGCTGGAAGGCCAATCCGGGACAGCTCTTACTGGGAATGGTCAAGTGCTGGGTGAGGATCATTCCCCACAATCCAGGCCTCCTTTTGTTGGCCTTAAACACAGCCTGTTTCACCAGCTGAGGGGGATTTGCTAGTTGCAGCTCACACTGCCAGTTAGAGCTGAGTGTGGAGATCTTCCCTGCATTTGCTCCAAGTTTGGAAGCTGGTGAATGGTCTGCCAGGAGGCCTGGAAAAGACTTGCTTGATACCGCATGGCATGAACTCAGGTGTGAACCAACACCTAAGGAATGAGGGTGGACTTTTGTTATGTTTTCCTCTGTTCTGCTTTTAAAGACTGTTTGCTGTGTGCCAAGTGTGAATAAAATACTGAACTTTGATTTGAAAAGTCCTGTTCCCTTGCCTCTATACTGCAACCACACCTATCTGCAAGAGCAAGTCATCACAATATATATATATATATATATATATATATATATATATATATAGAATAAGAGCAGATTCTGAGAATTACACCCAGCATACAGGGCAAAAGAAGTGGTACTGTGCAGTGTCCATATATACAGAATAATAGCAGGTACTGAGAATTACACTTAGCATACAGGGAAAAAATCCAGAGGAGGTGGTCAGAGCAGAGCTCTTTAAACCATATGGAAAAGCTGGGTACCTTTGTTTAGTGCTAGTCAGGAATGGAATCAAGGAGTGCAGTCCCGGTAAATAAAAATGATTGCCAAGTTTATTGAGAATTGTTGACAACGTGTTTCGAAGGGTTATACTCCTCCTCATCAGTTCATGAAGATGACCTGCAAGACTAAACTGCTGGCAGCCTATAAATGAGAATGCTCCTGCTCCACCATTGTTCTGCAGATGCATTGATGTAGTGGCACAGGCCGGGCCCCTCTGGTGATGTATTTTGCCCACAGAGGATTGTCTACACCGGATACAAATGTAACAGCTGTGTGAATTACAGACTTGGGTTAAACACAAGAGTATTGAAATTTGTTGACAACAAGCAGAGACCTTAAAGGGGTACTTCATCCCTAGACATGTTATCCCCTATCCAAAGGTTAGTTGATAACATGTCTGATCGCAGGTGGTCTGGCCAATGGGGACCACTGTGATCTGTGCCGCGGCGCTCCAGTCATCTGGTGCAAAGAGCGAACTCTTCATGGTGCCGGATGACTGGTGATCATAGCCGCCACGCACCCTTCATTCATGTCTATGTGAGGGGGCATGGCGTGACATCATGAACACAGTAGCCCCAGGCTTCCATGTTCATGAACACCACAGCGCCAGCCCGGAGATCCTTTGGATAGGAGATAACATGTCTAGGGGTGGAGTACCCCTTTAAAAATAGCAAGAATGTGATTGTTCAAGGATTAAGGCTTGTTTACATTAATCCAGATCACCTCCTTTAATGTACACAGTGCCATCAGATTCTGACCTGGGTGGCAACATCGACCTGGCAGCCAGATTGGGGTTGTGCAGCATTTACCGGAATGAGTTTGGCTGCTGGTGTTTATAAGGTTGTCACGTGGCATAGCTAAGTACCCAAAAAAAAAATTATAATAATAATAATGTTATCCTCTTCTGCCAAGCACTTACTTTATTACGTCTGCTTCTAGAAAAATTCTGCAAAAAACAAGATGGCCATCTTTAAAGTTCCCAAAGAGGTTGACACCCAGATTCCTCAATCCAAATAGTTTTTGTGATAAGTGTTTAGAGCAGCAGGTGTGGGCGCAAAACTCTTCTCTTCTGAGACTGACTTATATAGGATTTGGACAATTTGCTGCAGGCCCAGGCTGATATGTATAGACTGATCTTGACTGACTTCACCTGTTTGTAGCTTACCAGATTTTAACGTTCACCGTCGGGGTACTGGATTTGTAGAAGCATGGCTGCGTGGTAGGCTTTAGGCCTCCTCAGGACGCCAGACACTCTTTCAGGACTTGACTGTTCCTCAGCATGCGCTAAACTGACTAGCTAGCTCCTCCCAGGGTTTATATGGGGGAGACTCTGGAGGGGTCCCATAGAGCTCCCTGTAAGTCATATGACCACTGGTACCTTCCTTGGTTACAACACATGACAACAGTATTTAAAGGCATATAACAAGATATATACACTACAATAGATTATACCAGGTATGATTAACCATACCTGACTAATAAATACTCCAGTAATGCTAATGTTGTGTGAAGTCTGAGAATACTAGGTCAGGCACAGGCAGCAGATCACTGATGCAGAATACACCGTATTTTTCGTCCTATAGGACGCACCTGCGTATAAGACGCACCCAATTTATAGGTGCAAAATCTAAAAAAAATAAAGATTTTGAACCCAATAGTGGTCTTCAACCTGCGGACCTCCAGATGTTGCAAAACTACAACTCCCAGCATGCCCGGACAGCCAACGGCTGTCCGGGCATGCTGGGAGTTGTAGTTTTGCAACATCTGGAGGTCCGCAGATTGAAGACCACTGCATAGGAGGTAATACTCATGTGTCCCTGCCGCTCCGGACCCGTCACCGCTGCCCTGGATGTCGCTCCATCGCTGTCTCCGTGACCCCGTCGCTCCGGAACGTCTCTGCTGCCGGCCGGGTATCCTCGCTCTCCCGCCGCCATCACGTCGTTACGCACGCCAACGCACGTACATCACGATGTGATGACGAGGTAAGAGAGCACCGGCCATACAGGGGATACCTGAATGGAGAAGACACCGAGGAGGCAGGTAAGGTCCCTCCCGTAGTCCTGTAAGCAATAACCCGGCTATTCAGTCGGGCTGTTCGGGACTGCCGCGGTGAAATCGCGGCGGTCCCGAACAGCCCGACTGAGCAGCTGGGTTAGTGTCACTTTCCCTTCAGACGTGGAGGTCAGCTTTGATCGCCGCGTCTGAAGGGTTAATACAGGGCATCACCGCGATCAGTGATGCCCTGTATTAGCCGCAGGTCCCGGCCGTTGATAACTGCAGGGACCCCCGCGATAGGGGTGTATTCGCCGTATAAGACGCACCGACTTTTTCCCCCCAGTTTTGGGGAAAAAAAAAGTGCGTCTTATACGGCGAAAAATATGGTACTTGTAGTGAAGCTTGTAAACCAAGAACTGAATTAACATGGAGACGTGATGTATTTTCCTGCCCCATCCGCAGTTTTATAGGTTTCACATCTAATTGGTATAATTCTCACTGACGCCAGCTCAGATTAACTCCACTCTTATATATCACAACTGTGACAGTGTGAGACATGTCGAGAGGGAACCCAAGCTACAGGGAGGGGCCCTGCAGATATCTGTGACTAACAACGCATATAGCCAAGGTTATTATACATCCACCAGGGACATTATTACAAACTCCCTAGACCACCAGGGATAATATGATAACCCATTAGACTTATGGATTTTATTATTTTACTATGAGTTGTGTTATTCGTACTAGTCAACCAGCAATAGTATTATTATTAATCCATTAGAGACCATTGGTAATCTGTGAGGCCTTGTTAAAAGCCTATTGAACCTCTAGGGTTATCAGAAAAGTGTTTCCCAACCTATGACTCTTCAGTTGTTGAAAAACTTAAATTCCCATCATGTTCCGTGCATCCTACCAGTGCATCTTATTCCCATAACTGTTGCTCTCCAGCCTTTGGCTGCGAGGACATGATGGAAATTGTGGTTTTTCAATAACTCGAGAGACACAGTTTGGAGAAAACCTTTTAGGATGATTAGCCCAGCAGACCAACGAGAGTTTTATTATTATTATAATTTTATTATGATTATTATTATTAATAACCAGTAGACTTCAGATATCATTATGAACAAAGTACGTGACCAAGGAGATGACTGAACACCACCAGATATATTTTTATAAACCTACAAGACCACCTGGAATACTGTTTCCCCACCATTAGTAATACATCCCAGGTGTTACGGCTGAGGTGTAGTGGATCCGCTTTACCTGTGTGGATGATGACGTGGACCCTATCAGGGAGCGTAGTCTAAGGTGCCGCTGGTTTTCACCAGTAGTGATGAGAGGCATTGCCCATATTCGAATTCGCGATATTTCGCGAATATGTAGAGGAATATGCGTCCTATATTCGCAAATTCGTTATAGTCGCATATTCGCGTATTCAAGGAAGAAAACAGTGAGGGGGTGGGCAACTTTACTATTGCTTGCTAAGGATGTTGTTGATAACCTCTGACAAGTGTATTTGCATCATTCTTATTGGCCCACAAGTGAAAAGAAGGACTATGCGAATGTTCACATATGCGAATATGCGCAAACGTGAATATGTGAAAAAAAAGCGAATATTCACAATTTCCAATATATAGTGAATATATTTGCGAATTTGCGATATTCGCGATAAAAATTTGAAATGTGAATATTTGCGCCCAACACCAGAGCCCGCCGCAAAATGGGAGGGACTTGCTGCAGCAGGCGGCACCCAGGTCGCTACCCCTGATACGATTTGTCCACACAGGTGGCCAAGATGTAACGTGGTACTCGATGGATAAGGCAACTCGTAGTCAGGGCAGGTAGGAGGTCAGGGCAGGCAACACAGTAGCAAGGTTAGGTCACGAAGAAAGCGGTCAGAGGGCAGGCGGCACAGGAGCAAGGTCAGGGTACGAAGCAACAGGGTTTGGAACACTGCAAGGATTTCTCTTAGGCTGATAAGACACAAAGATCCGGCAAGGGTCAAAAGGAAGTGCCTGTACTTATAGGGTCATGGGAAAGCAAGAACCAATTAAATGTGTACTGTCACTTTAAATTTCATAGAGCCAGCGCGCGCGCCCTAGGAGATGGGGGCACGCACCTGCAAGCAGGAAGTGTATGGAGACCACAGGGGAGGTAAGAGGCAGTGGCCAGGCTGCGATCGCATTTCAGGATCAGCAAAGGAGGAGTGCGTCCACTACTAACAGTACTCCCCCCCCTTAGGTCTCCCCCTCATTTTAGGCGGGAGAAATCTGAGCACCAGATCCTGGTCTAAGATAGGCTCCGAGGACCTCTCCTCAGGACCAAAACCCTTCCAATCAACCAGGAAGTTCCGCTTCCCCCTGATGGTCTTGGTGGTGAATATATCCTGGACTTCAAACACATCTGAGGCTTCGGTGACAGGGGCTGGAGAGATATTCTTCTGGGAGAAGCGATTAAGGACCAGAGACTTGAGGAGGGAGATGTGGAAAGAGTTCAGGATGCGCAGAGAAGGAGGGAGCTGTAGCTTGTACGCAGCCGGATTACATAGTTACATAGTTAGTACGTTGAAAAAAGACATACGTCCATCAAGTTCAACCAGGGAATTGAAGGGTAGGGGTGTGGCGCGATATTGGGGAAGGGATGGGATTTTATATTTCTTCATAAGCATTAATGTTATTTTGTTCCAGGAATGTATCTAACCCTATTTTAAAGCTGTTAAATTTTCCTGCAGTGACCAGTTCCTGAGGTAGACTGTTCCATAAGTTCACAGTTCTTATGGTAAAGAAGGCGTGTCGCCCCTTGAGACTAAACATTTTCTTCTCCAGACGGAGGGAGTGCCCCTCGTTTTTTGGGGGGGTTTAACCTGGAACAGTTTTTCTCCATATTTTTTGTATGGGCCATTAATATACTTATATGCATTTATCATATCCCCCCTTAAACGTCTCTTCTCAAGACTAAACAATTGTAACTCCTTTAATCGCTCCTCATAACTAAGATGTTCCATGCCCCATATTAGTTTAGTCGCGCCTCTCTGCACCCTTTCCAGCTCCACAGTGTCCCTGTTATGGACTGGTGCCCAAAACTGAACAGCATATTCCAGGTGAGGCCGTACCAATGCTTTATAAAGGGGGAGTATTATGTCCCTGTCCCTTGAGTCCATGCCTCTTTTTATACATGACAATATCCTGCTGGCCTATGAAGCAGCAGCCTGACATTGCATGCTATTCTGTAGTATGTGATCTACAAGTACACCCAGATCCTTCTCTACCAGTGACTCTGCCAGTTTAATCCCCCCTAAGATGTACGACGCATGCAGGTTATTAGTACCCAGATGCATAACTTTACATTTATCCACATTGAACCTCATTTGCCAAGTGGATGCCCAGACACTTAGTCTATCCAAGTCATCTTGTAACCTATACACATCCTCTATAGACTGTACCGTGCTACAAAGCTTGGTGTCATCTGCAAAGATAGAAACAGAGCTGTTAATGCCATCCTCTATATCATTGATAAATAAATTAAACAACAGCGGGCCCAGTACTGAACCTTGGGGTACACCGCTAATAACCGGGGACCAATCAGAGTACGAATCATTGACCACCACTCTCTGGGTACGATCCATGAGCCAGTGTTCAATCCAGTTACAAACTAAAGTTTCCAAATCCAAAGACCTTAACTTACCTGTCAGACATCTATGAGGGACAGTATCAAACGCTTTAGCAAAATCCAGAAACACTATATCCACAGCCATTCCTCTGTCAAGGCTTCTTTACAAAGACCCAAGAACCGTGGACCCAACTTGAAACTAGGTTGCTTCAGCCAAACATACTTTGCAGAGAGCCAAACCTTGTCACCGGGGGAAAAGATAGGTGGAGACCTCCTCTTCTTGTCAGCCTGGGACTTCTTACAAGATGAGGCGACAGTTAGAGCGGCGAGTCTTCTGCCAAATGGATTGAAAGTCCTGTATCAAGACATCAGCTGCTAGTACTCCAGAAGAAGTGGGCAGAGGTAGAGGAGGATGAAGGTGATGACCGTAAACAACAAAGAATGGAGAGGTACTTGTAGAATCAGAGTCACGATGATTGTAGGAGAACTCAGCTCAGGGCAATAGATCGGACCAGTCATCCTGCCAGACAGAAACAAAAAAGCGAAGATACTCTCAAAAAACTTGGTTCACCCGCTCCACCTGGCCATTGGTTTGCGGATGGTACGCAGAAGAAAAGTCCAATTTGACTTTAAGGCGAGAGCAGAGGGCCCACCAAAACTTGGAAACAAATTGAAACTCTCTGTCAGACACGACATGAAGTGGAAGACCATGCAGGCGGAAAATGTGTCGGAAAAATAGATCTGCCAACTGAGGAGCAGAAGGAAGATCAGGCAGGGGTACAAAATGAGCCATCTTGGAGAAACGATCAACGACCACCCAAATGACTGTGCAACTGGAGGAGGACGGCAGATCAGTTATGAAATCCATGGCAATATGGGTCCACAAAGACTATGGGATGGGAAGAGGCTGTAAGAGACCAGCTGGTTTGCTACGAGGCGTCTTGTCATGAGCACAAATTGCGCAGGAACGGATATACACTAGTCAGCAACATTGCGTTCTAGGTTCGGCCACCAGTTATGACAGGTGATGAGCAAAGTAGATTTCGGTATTCCTGGGTGATCGGCCAATAAGGAAGAATGTCCCCAATTTAGCACTTTAGTCCTTAGGTGAGTTGGTACAAAAGTCTTTCCCAGGGGAACTTGCTGAAGGTTCACCGGAGCTGCCTTAACCAATCGATCAGGAGGCACAATATGGCGAGGTAAAGGTTCCTGACCCACTACATCGGAGGCACGAGAGAGGGCATCCGCTCTGATGTTCTTGTGTGCTAGTCGAAAATGAATGAGAAAATTAAACCCGGAAAAGAAAAGTGACCATATTAATAGAATGAACAGTTCCCTCTAACAGGTGATGCCATTCTTCTAGAACGAGCTTAATGGCCAAGAGTTCCCGATCACCGATGGTGTAATTTCTCTCTGCAGGAGAAAATGTTTTAGAGAAGAAGCCGCAAGTCTCCATCTTGCCCTTAGGGGACTTTTGAGTCAAAACTGCTCCGGCTCCTACAGAAGAGGCGTCCACTTCGAGTTTGAACAGCTTGTTCAGGTCTGGTCTCGTCAGAACAGGTGAAGAGGCAAATGCCAACTTCAAACGAGAAAAGACTTCCTCCACTGTAGGTGGCCAAGACTTGGAATTGGCTCCTTTCTTAGTAAAAGCCACAGTTGGAACTACCAGGGTGGAGAAATGCGGAATGAACTGCTGCTAATAATTGGCTAAGCCGAGGAAGAGTTGAATAGCCCGCAGACCAGAAGGTTGTGGCCATGTTAGGACCGAAGACAGCGTGCGGGGCGTTACAGAGACCAAACGGCATCACATGGTACTCATAATGTCCATCACGGGTGTTAAAAGCCATCTTCCACTCCTCTCCTTCCCGGATTCTAATGAGATTATACGCCCTTTGCAAGTCCAACTTGGTGAAAATCTTGGCTCACCGTAGGCGATCAAATAGTTCCGAGATCAGAGGAAGGGGGTACCGGTTCTTGATGGTGATCTTATTAAGTCCCCGCTAATCAATGCAGGGATGGAGAGAACCATCTTTCTTCTCCACAAAAAAGAAACCGGCTCCAGCAGGAGAGGTAGACTTCTGCATGAAGCCCTTCTGCAGGTTCTCGCAGATGTATTCAGACATGACCTGCATCTCAGGAGCTGACAAAGGATAGATTCTTCCCCGAGGGGGGCGAAGAACTAGGCAAAAGGTCAATTGGACAATCATAAGGTTGATGAGGAGAAAGGCTCTCTGCTTGCTTCTCGCAAAAACACCTCTGCGAAGTCTTGGTACGGGGTAGGAAGACCCAGCAGGGAGGGACAAGGAATAGGATGCATATTCTCCAGACAGCGGTCCCCGCAATCCTGAGTGCCAGGGAGTGACGTTGCAGTAAAGGCAGACCGAGGAGAACCGAAGAACAGTGTGGAAGCACATAGAACTTAATTCTCTCCTTGTGCATAGCACCCACTTGCATCTTCAGAGGTTCTGTGATAAACTTCACCGGGGAATTCAGGCACTCCCGATTGATGGTTGAAATGTACAGAGGCTTAGCAAGCTGTGTGACTGGGAGAAGATATTTACGGACCAAAGAGGCATCCATGAAGTTCCCTGCAGAACCAGAGTCCACAAAAGCAGAAATGAGGAACCAGAGGAGGAGAAGAGCTGGACAGGCATGAATAAGCGAGGAGAGGAAGTATTCACACCTTGAGATGCCTCTCCGACGTGTCCGAGGTCCGTGCGTTTCCCGGTCGCTGAGGCCGAAGAGGGCAGTTAATGTGAAAATGCTCCGAGCTGGCACAGTATAGGCACAGATTCTCTTCCCGACGGCATGATCTCTCTTGTGGAGTGAGCTCGATCCACCTGCATGGGCTCTTTGGAAGATGGCAAAGACTTAGGAAGAGGAGGCTGCTGAAACACCGGAGCCAAACAGGGAAGGAGACGAGAATGTGCAGGTTGCAGCTCCTCTTGCCTCTCAGGAAAATGCACATCAATGTGGGTAGCCAGCAGAATGAGTTCACTCAGGGTAGAAGGAGGATCCCTTGCGGCCAAAGCATCTTTGACCCTGCTAGAAAGTCCTTTTTTGAAGGTGGCACAAAGGGCTGCATTATTCCAATCAAGTTCAGGCACCAGGGTGTGAAATTTAACTGCATACCCACCAACAGAAGAATCCCCTTGGCAGAGGTTCAGAAGCGCAGTTTCGGCAGAGGAAGACCGAGCAGGCTCTTCAAAGACGCTGCGGAATTCAGAGAGGAAACCTTGTGAATTGGTATTAACCAGGTCGCTTCTGTCTCAGAGAGGAGTGGCCCAGGCCAGAGCCTTACCAGAGAGCAAAGTAACCACGAAGGCCACCTTGGCACGCTCCATCAGGAACTGATCGTCCATCAGTTCAATGTGCATGGAGCACTGGGTCACAAATCCCCTGCACAATTTAGGGTCCCCTTCATACTTCGTCAGCAGGGATAAATGAAGTTTGAGTCCGACGGATGCTGCAGACACTGGAGGAGCCACTGGAGCAGGTTGCGGTTGTTGCTGCTGTAGTTGCTGCTACTGGACCGTTGCATCATCGCGGACAGTTGATTCAACTGCTGCGCCTGTTGCGCTATCCGGCAGAGGCACCCCGGCGGGATCCATGGCCGGATCTTACTGTTATGGCCGAGGTGTAGTGGATCCACTTTACCTGTGTGGATGATGACGTGGACCGTATCAGGGAGCAGAATCTAAAGTGATGCTGGTTTTCACCCAAGAACTCCGCAAAGTGGGATGGACTTGCTGCGGCAAGTGGCACCCAGGTCGCTATCTCTGATATGATTCGTCCACACAGGCAGCTGAGATGTAACGTGGTACTGGATGGATAAGGCAACTCGTAGTCAGGGCAGGCAGGAGGTCAGGGCAGGCGGCACAAAAGCATGGTAAGGGTACGTAGCAACTGGGTCTGTAACACGGCAAGGCACAAACAGAATGCTTTCTCTTAGGCTGATAAGGCACAAAGATCCGGCAAGGGTCAAAAGGAAGTGCCTATACTTATAGGGTTAAGAGAAAGCAAGAACCAATTGAATGTGTACTGTCCCTTTTAATTTCACAGAGCCGGCGGGGGCACACGCGCCGGCAAGCAGGAAGTGTATGGAGATGATGGGGAGGTAAGAGGCAGTGGGTAGGCTGCGATCGCATCGCGGCGCAACTCCTAGCACTGGGTTTAGTTGTATTAACTTACCAGGAATTTTATTATGCCAGTTGATCACTATGGACATATTTAAAACCTAATGGATCACCAGGGTACTTAATATTTACCCAAAAGACCACCAGGGATAATACAGCCTCCCCCCCCCCCCCCCATTAGTAGGACAGTAGATAACCAGGTTTACTTTTATTAACTCATCATTGATTATTAACCCATTAGGCCATTATTCATAAACTCATTACATAATGGACTATCAGGGTACCTAATATCACCCACTAGTATATTAACAACTATATCTAGTTGTTAATATACGGTATTAATGTAGCCTTTTCATGCTCATCCCACTTCAGTTCCCTGTTGCCCTGGTGTGACCCGTGTTATAGTGAAGAATAGGTGCTGGGAGTCATTGATAGTACACCCCAGGAACTATCTCATGGAGCGTGACCTTTACAATTTATGACTCTTTAAATCATCACTTTAATTGCAGTGACATAAAAGTTGGACTATTCCATGGAGTGTCCTGTACTTCACCTCAGACACACACGTAGTCACACACCCATCAACTATTCCTGGATCTGTGCACAGTCAGGTGAAACTCAGTTCATTTATCCAGAAATTGTTTCCCATCGCCATTTTTTCCCCCATAAACTTCACAAGAATTTAGAAGAATGTGACACTTGGCCAGTGTAGACTAAGCAAGCCGATGGCTAGATAAGTAAGTCCCATATACGCAACCATCCGTATGTGGAAAGAGTGACCCATCAGATCAGGCTGCCTTCTGCCATTGCTCCAGTTCTGATTTTCATGTGCCCATTGTAGGTACTTTTGGTGGTGGACACAGCTCAGCATTAGGCAGTAGAAAAGTTCCCCTCTAGGCGCAAAACTTTCTCCAAATGGAATGTAACTGCATATACCTATGGGAAAGAGGGGGGGGGGGAGGTAACTCTGCCTATACCTATGGGGAAAGGGGAGGAAAGGGGGGGTACCTGCCTATACCAATGGGGAAGAGGGGGGGGGGGGTAACTCTGCCTATACCAATGGGGAAGAGGGGGGTAACTCTGCCCATACCAATTGGGAAGGGGGGGGAATCTGCCTATACCTATGGGAAAAAAGGGGTTTAACTCTGCCTATACCTATGGGAAACGGGGGGAGTTGTTTTTTTTTAACTCTGCCTATACCTACGAGGAAAGGGGGTGGGGGGACTCTGCTGCCTATACCTAAGGAGAAAGGGGATTAACTCTGTTCCTATACCTATTGGGAAGGGGGTTTAACTCTGCTGCCTATACCTACAGGGAAGGGGGGCTACCTAACTTTATACCTGGATGCCTAACTGCTTACCTACATACCCAGCTACCTAACTATGTACATACCTGGCCTTCATACATGGCTGCCTAACTACCTAGCTAGCCCCCTACCTGGCTTCCTGATCTACCTACCTAGTTACCTATTTACCTGGCTACCTACCTACCTGCCCGTTTACTGTGCAGGACACCAAGGAGGGCATTATTACAGTTTGTGGGCCTATAGATGGAAAGATTGTGTAGAGGAGGGTAGGGCACTGGAAAAATGCAGTCTGACATGTTTTTCCTGCAGATGTTAAGATATCCACATGGCGGTCTTATCCGGACGGAGAAGAAAAGGAAAGAGGACGCCGCTGATCAGAAAAGACGTAATTGTGAGTCCCAAAATGTAACTGCAATCACTTATATGGTATATACATCCTGTGTACAGCTGATATCTACCGCCATATGGTCCTGTATATAATCACTTATACAGGTCCTTTATAGTATACTGGTCTGTGTATAGTGGTTTTATTCAGTGCAGTATGGCGGTATTATCCAGTTATTGTGTGGTGGTATATATTTACTCCTTGTATACCAGTTATTGGTCATGGAAATTTACCTATGTTAAAGTGTTTTTTATATGTATAAATTTTAGTTTATTGTGTGTAGTGTTGAGCGGCATAGGCCACATTCGAATTCGCGAATATTCGCGAATATATGGACAAATATTCGTCATATTCGCGAATATTCGCAAATGCGTAATATTCTTGTTTTATTTTCGCATATGCGAATATTCGCGTGTGCGGAAATTAACATATGCGAAAATTAATATATACGAAAATTAGCATAAGCGAAAATTCGCATATGCGAAAATTAGCATGTGCAAATTTTCGTATATGCGAAAATTCGCACACCAGTCTCACACAGTAGTATTTAGAGCCTTCTTACACCACATAAGCTGGAAGCAGAGAGGGATGATCACTGTGATGTGTACTGTGAAAAAACAAACAAAAAAAAAAAACGAATATTCGTAATTACGAATATATAGCGCTATATTCGCGAATATTCGCGAATTCGCGAATATGCGATATTCGCGAATAAAGTTCGAATTGCGAATATTCGTGAGCAACACTAATTGTGTGTGGGATTTAGGTGGAATAGGGGCGTGGCAGAAGATTGACGGGCTGCAGAGACTAGTAGGGGCCCTTGCTTTTTTTTGGTCCGTGGGCCCTGAGTGTTATCAGTCCGCTCCTGGGAGGGGGTGTAATTAAGGGGGGGGAGGTAGGGGGGTGTAATTAAGGGGGAGGGAGGGGGTGCAGGTGGGGGGGGGGGGTGCCAAACAAAGGGTCCGCCCCGGGTGTCAAATGCTCTAGGTACGCCTCTGTCTTGTACTGCCCCCTTTGGCAAGTATCACAGCTTGTAAACGCTTTTTGTAGCCAGCCAAGAGTCTTTCAATTCTTGTTTGAGGTATCTTTGCTCATTCTTCCTTACAAAAGTCTTCCAGTTCTTTGAGATTTCTGGGCTGTCTGTCACGCACTGCTCTTTTAAGGTCTATCCATAGATTTTCAATTATGTTGAGGTCAGGTAAAACCTTCAGTTTACGCCTCTTGATGTAATCCCCTGTGGATTTTGAAGTGTGTTTAGGATCATTGTCCATTTGTAGAAGCCATCCTCTCTTTAACTTCAGCTTTTTCACAGATGACATCAAGTTAGCATCCAAAATTTGGTGAAATTTTATTGAATCCATTTTTCCTTCTACTTGTGAGATGTTCCCTGTGCCACTGGCTGCATTACAGCCCCAAAGCATGATTGATCCACCCCCATGCTTAACAGTTGGACAGAGGTTCTTTTCATTAAATTCTGTTCCCCTTCTTCTCCAAACGCTCATTCCGGCCAAAAAGTTCAATTTTAACCAAATCGGTCCACAGAACTTGTTTCCAAAATGCATCAGGCTTGTCTATATGTTCATTTGCAAAGTTCAAATGCTGATTTTTGTGATGAGGACATAGAAGAGGTTTTCTTCTGATGACTCTTCCATGAAGACCATATTTGTACAAGTATCTCTATAGTGGAATATTGTACCACAACTCCAGATCTTTCTGGATTGTGCAGTCAAACGTGGGTTTTGAATTGTATTTCTCACAATCCTGCGAGCTGTTCTGCCTGATATTTTTCTTGGTCTTCTAGATCTTGCTTTAGCTTCCACTGTCCCTGATGACTGCCATTTCTTAATTACATTCCGAACAGACGATATTGACATCTGAAAATGTTTTGCTATCTTCTTATAGCCTTCTCCAGCTTTGTGAGCGTCAACTATTTTCAGTTTCAGATTTCTAGACAACTGCTTAGAAGAACCCATGGTGCTGATTGTTGGGGCAAGGTCAGATGAGTCTGGGCATTTAAAACCTTTGAGATTGACATCACCTGGTCTTCCCATATGATGATTGAGAACAATCCATGACACTGGCAGGTCTCAGCTTTGCAAAGGGGGCAGTGCATGCTATAAATTCTGCAGGGTGCCAAAACTTTTGCTCATGCGATTTTTTTGTTTTCTGTTATTTTGAAAGTTTAAATTATGGAAATAAAATCAAACTTTTGTTGACATATTATTAGAATGTCTAATCTGTAATTTGATGCTTTTTGGAGATTTTTCCATCTTTCCTTGGCTTCTTTATGCACATTAATACAAATTTTTATTTTACCTGGGTTGCCCAAACTTTTGATCCCCACTGTATCTATGGATTAGGATTGTTATAAGAAGATCATGATGTAACATGCAGCCTCTGTAATAATAATGGTTTAGCAGAGTAGTGAAGGATATAACTCCCCCGATCCTATAAATGGAGTATGTCTGATAATATATTTCTAGGTAAAGCAGTAACCCTACGCTGTATACCAGTTAATGTAATGTTACTCAGAATGCTGTATGTATAAGCATGCATTGGGAAAAAAATTCCAGCGTGCCAGTGCTCACATCTCCTGTTCTACATGGCTTGGATCCAGATGATGGTATTAAGGCCGCGCCTTTCTTCAGGTTGGTTCTTGACATTTGTGGTGATATTCCAGAATAATAATCTTTACTTATCTTGTTCCGCCCATTCCACACACAATTATACTGCAATTATGTTTTAGATGTCAACAGAATACACAGGATTCCCCAGTAAGTGTTTTCTTCATAGACATTGTGATTTATGGAATTTCTCTCTTTTGCATTTGTATCCAGACTGATTACTGGAGAGTGCCTGGTCCAGGGGTGCTGAGTGTAGTGTGTCTCCCCTGTAGTCTTCCAAAATCTATGACTCAGAACCCCCACTATTCATGAAAACCTGGGGCCCTAAATCCCTTGTCTTAAGAAAACAGTGGTCATACACTGCTCTGTTCAATTTCTATAGGACTGAGGGATATAATAGAGGTGTACTTGGCTGTCTCCATCAGTCCCATAGACAGCTAAGAGGGCACACGTCACTGCCCCTCCATAGGGGTCCCTGTGGTCAGATTTCTAGTGATCATACATTACCTGTTAGGTGGGTGACTAAAAAATCATGGCAGCCACTCTCCTTCTTCCATTGAGAGGTCCATGGTTATATCTGTAGGGTCTCTTCCCAGTTATCTGAGTAAAAGGGAGTTTTTCAAGGTGTATGCTGGACTATGTACACCACAGAATAGGAGATAAGAATCTGAATGCGGTGGGTCAAACCGCTGGGAACCCCCACGATCTTCAGAACAGGACCCATGCTTTCAGGTGCTGTACATCCCAGGTGCTGTACATCCGCTCAGTTGCCCATAGCAACCAGATTGCTTTGATTTTACAGGGACCTTGTTAAAAATGAAACAAGCAATCTGATTGGTTGCTATGGGCAACTGGGCAAATTTTCCTCTGGACAGGTTTTGATAAATCTCCCCCGCTATGTTCACACTGCAGAATTTCTATGTAGAATCCAAAGGAAAAATTCTGCTTGGAATTTCTGCTACCTGAAATTAACATTGTGGTGTAAGGAATATCCGCTGCAAATTTTTGGCTGCAGAAATTCAGCATTTTGGATTCTGCAAAAACATTGAGGGGGAGATTTATTGAAACCTGTGCAGAGGAAAAGTTGCTCATAGCAACCAATCAGATTGCTTCTTTAATTTTGTACAGGCCCTTTTAAAACTGATTGGTTGCGATGGGCAACTGGGCAACTTTTCCTCTGCACAAGTTCTCACACGACAGAGTTTCTGCACTGAATTCTGCATGAATTTATGGCCAGTTGACTTTAATGGAATTTCTGCAGCCAAAATTCTGAAGCAGAAATTCTGCCGTTTGAATGGGACAGCGGAATGCCGTTGAAGTGTATGGGCTGTAAATTCATGCAGAATTTCTGCCGTGTGAACCCGGCCATAACCTGTCAATAGTTTTTGCAG
This sequence comes from Hyla sarda, assembly GCF_029499605.1. Taxonomy (NCBI): domain Eukaryota; kingdom Metazoa; phylum Chordata; class Amphibia; order Anura; family Hylidae; genus Hyla; species Hyla sarda. The sequence continues at coordinate 76,885,721 of NC_079200.1, read as the reverse complement.
AATTCCTCAGCAAAGTTCCAGTCAATGGAATATGTAAGGAGCGCAATAAATTCTACATAAATTCAGCACAAATTCCATGCACATTCCACACAGAATCTGCCAAAAAAAAAAAACACTGCCAGCTTGGCAAAAGGGAATCTGAGTGGTAGCACAGAGGGGAAGATTTATCAAAACCCGTGCAAAGGAAAAGTTGCCCAGTTGCTCATTCTGCAGCTGAAAATCTGCTATGTGAATGGAACAGCGGAAATCCCATTCACCACAATGTAGCAGAATTTCGAAGATAAATTTTCCTCTGGATTCTGCATGAAATTTCTGCCGTGTAAACATAGCCTAAGAAGTATTTTTCGCAGAATGTCCGGCCGGAAAATTTCAGGCAGACATTCCCAAACAGCAGAACATGCCCGTGCTAGGACTGCTTGGAAATGCACCAGCTCCATAGATGGTAGTGCATTTCTAAGCAGATTCCGCTGAAAGAACAACATGTCAATATTTTATGCGGATGCCGGGATTTCCGTGGCAGATGTTTCGCCGCTGAAATTCTTCCATATGCACGTGAAGCAGAATCCCATTGAAAACAATGAGACAATGGAAATAGATCAGCTCCAGAGACATCAGGAAGGATGCCAGGAATTCTCCTGGACCAGAATCCCACAACCAAGACTCAGGGGCGTAGCTAGAAACCACAGGGCCCCGATGCAAAAAATTGTCCTGGGCCCCCCTACTCCCTGACGACCCCTTACTTGGCAGCACAACAAGATCAGTGACCACAGCACTGACGAGACACAGTCAGGAGAATACAAAGTGATATAAGTCACTTACAGACAGGGCCGGACTGGGACAAAAAAAATAGACCCAGACATTTTAGAATAAGCAGCTCATTTTCATAATGTGGAACCCCCACCAATCACCTTGGTTCAAGTGGCTCTCCAGATGTTGCAAAGATACAACTCCCATCATGTCTAGAGAGCCTCAGGCATTGTGAATGTTGCCGTTTTATAACAGCTGGAGAGCCACAGATTGGGTCAGACAGAATACATAATGATATCAATGACCTTAGTGACATTTTCTCTGTTGTCTTTTCTTTTCTTCTTCATCTGGTCCAGACACCAGGACGTCTTCCAGCTCCATCTTCTCTGCAGAGTCTGATGCCAGAACATCATTGGTTTCTTAATTTGTCAGCAGATCCTCATCCTCTGTATAAAGATAATAATCATTATAATACTGTACCCCCTGAACATAATACTGTTAACCCCTGTCCCCTCTAAATATATTATTGCCACACACCGTACCCCCGAATATACGGTAATACTGCCACACACAGTACCCCTTGAATATAATACTGTCACACACTTTTCCCCCTGGATATAATACTGGCAACAACTGTACCCCTGGATATAATACTGCCACCCACTGTACCCCTTGAATATAATACTGCCACCCACTGTACCCCCTGAATATAATACTGCCACATACTATACCCGCTGAATATAATACTGCCACATACTTTACCCCCTGAATATAATACTGCCACATACTATACTCCCTGAATATAATATTGCCAACCACTGTATCCCCTAATATAATACTACCACACACTGTACCCCCTGAATATAATACTGACAACCACTGTACCCCCTGAATATAATGCTGTCACACACTGTACCCCTTGAATATAATACTGCCATACCCTCACCCCCACCCCACCCATTCTTGGTCTCCTCGCCCCTGCACTCCATATCCCCCTCACCGCACCCTCAGTCTCCTCATTATCCTGTTATTCCCCTCCCCCCCCCCCCCCCCAGGGACTCCATCCTCAGTCCCCACATCATTACACCCACTCAGACCCCCCATTCCCATCCTCGTTCTGCTCATCATTGCAATTCTTCTCCCCGGACCCCGTTCCTCATTATTGCAATTACCCCCCGAGCACCATGCTCATAATTGCAATCACCCCCCTCCCCCTGGACCCCATGCTCATAATTGCAATCACCCCCCTCCCCCTGGACCCCATGCTCATAATTGCAATCACCCCCCGGACCCCATGCTCATTATTGGAATCCCCCCCCCGGACCCCATGCTCATTATTGGAATCACCCCCCTCTCCCCGGACCCCATGCTCATTTTATGAATCACCCCCCCTCCCCCCGGACCCCATGCTCATTATTGAAATCACCCCCCTCCCCCAGACTGCATGTTCATTATCGGAATTACCCCCCTCCCCCCGGACCCCATGCTCATTATTGGAATCACCCCCTCTCCCCCCGGACCCCATGCTCATTATTGTAATCACCCCCCCCCCCTGCCCCCGGACCCCGTGTCCATTATTGTAATCACCCACCTCACCCTGAACACCATATTCATTATTGTAATCACCCCCATCCTCATTATTGTAATCACCCCCTCCCCCCATCCTCATTATTGTATGGGTCGGCGGGCTGCACCCAGGGACCGACCGCTGCGAAATATAAGTACTGTATAGTGCAAGGACACGTTGGGCTGCGCTCAGGGCCCTACCCCTGCAGCATATAAGTATAGTATAGGGCAGTGGCAGGGGCCCCCCAGGCTGTCGGGCCCGGTCGCAATTGCGACCTTTGCGACCTATATAGCTACGCCACTGGGCGCAACTCCAGGTTGGAGACTACACTACCCAAGGGCGGCGCCACTTGTCCTTGTCAAGAAGAAAGACGGAACCATCTGCTTCTGTGTTGATTACAGGAAACTGAACAATGTCACCCATAAGGATGCTTATCCTTTGCCAGGGATGGAGGAGTCACTCACAGTCCTCAGGTCGGCTGCTTACTTCTCCACCCTGGACTTAACGTGCGGATATTGGCAAGTGCCCATGGCCATCGGGAGAAGACTGCCCATGGGACACCCATGGGACTGTTCAAGTTTAAAAGTATGCCGTTTGGAGTGTGCAATGCCCCTGCTACGTTCCAGCATCTGATGGAAAGGTGTGTGGGCCATCTGTACCTGGACTATTGTACCAGGACGATGTCATTGTGTATTTCAAGTCTTAATCAAGCATGGATTAAAGATTAAACCATCCAAGTGTCACCTGCTCAAGCCTCAGGTCCATTACTTGGGTCATGTTGTCAATGCAGAAGGGGTCCAGCCAATCCTGAAAAGTTGGAAACTGTCAAGAACTGGCCTACCCCATGCACGGTGAAAGATTTTAGGGCTTCCTGGGATTTGCCGGCTACTACCGCCACTTCATTCCCCACTTCGCTAAGAGTTCTTACAGGGTACAGTGAAGGAGAATTACAATGGAAGACTACTTATTGAATGGGCTGAAGAGCAAGAGACGGCATTCCATCTTGGCATTTTCAGACTACAGTCAGCCATTTCGGCTGTATACTGATGCCAGTTTCGAAGGTCTGGGAGCTGTCCCAAGTCCAAGAGGGGCAAGAGCGAGTAATTGCCTATGCAAGTCGTAACCTGCAAGGAGCACAGAAGAACGATGCAAATTACAGTTTATTCAAGATTGAACTTCTCGCCCTGGTATGGTCCGTGACTGAAAAGATCAAAGACTATTTGGCTGCCGCGCCATTCACTGTCTGCGCGGACAATAACCCGTTGGCCCACCTGAACACTGCCAAGTTGGGTGCCATCGAACAGCGTTGGGCTTCAAGATTAGCCAATTTCAGTTTCACCATCAAGTACAGAAGCGGCAAGTCAAATGTCAATGCTGATGTACTGTCTCGGATGACCCCTGGCAAAGACCTCCCTGTTGAAAACGTGTGGGAAGACGTGGAGACCCCTCCATTCTATCAATGGTTCGTGAACCAGAATGTTGTGACCGCCCTCATGGACGGTGAACCGAGGTCTGAAAAGGTTAAAGAAGACCTGTACACCTGGAAGACTCTTCAAGATGAAAGTCAAGTCATGGGGATCTGTTGGACTACCTTCTGGTGAAAAAGGTACCAACCCGTCTACACCGGGCCCAGTGTGACTACGAGCTGAAATGTCTGTGGTGACAGAGGAAGCGACTGTTTGTGCACAAAGGACTGTTGTACCGAAATTCTTTGGATCCAGTATCTGGTGATCGACTTCATCAGATTCTGGTTCCCCAAAGAGACGCAGCGATGGTCCTCAACACCTACCATGATCAGTCAGGACACCATGGAGTCCACAATACTGAAGCTACTGTCAGGCGAAGATTCTATTGGATTGGAATGCGGAGCGTCATTTACAAATGGTACAGTGAATGTGCAGTCTGTAAAGTCACCAAGAATGTGCACAAGGACGCAAGAGCACCTCTCCATTCCATCCAGAGTGAAATGCCTAACCAGTTGGTAGTGCCAGAGCATGTCAAATTGTCTCCTAGCCATATTATGCCCCCACCCGCATTCTCCGGAATGTCCACACAGTGATTGAACATGGCCCTAGAAAGATGCACTCTTTTTTGAGTGCCAGTACTGAGAGATTGGTGGTAATTTATTGCAGATATAGAAATATAGAATGTGTCGGCAGATAAGAACCATTTGACCCATCTAGTCTGCCCAATAATCTGAATCCTATCAATAGTCCCTGGCCCTATCTTATATGAAGGATAGCCTTATGCCTATCTCATGCATGCTTACAATCCTTCACTGTATTTGTAGCTACCACTTCTACAGTAAGGCTATTCCATGCATCCACTACTCTCTCAGTAAAGTAATACTTCCTGATATTACTGCACAAACCTCTGTCCCTTTAATTTAAACCCTTAAGGACCAGGCACGTAAGAGTACGTCCCTGCGCCCTGGGTCTTAAGGACCAGGCACGTACTCATACGTCCATGGGAATTTCGCATCCCGCCGCACAACGGGCGGGTTGCGAATCTGGACGCCTGCTGAAATCGTTCAGCAGGCATCCGAGGCAAACGCCGAGGGGGGTCCTGAGACCCCCCATTTCGGCGATCGCAGAAAATTGCATGTCAATTCAAACATGCGATTTTCTGCTATTCCGGGCTGATCGGGTCTCTGGTGACCCGATCAGCCCGGAAAATAGTGATGATCGGACCTGTCAGTGACAGCCCAGATCATCTTGCAGGGTAGGAGTGAGGTCGCAGTGCTGCGATCTCCTCCTATCCCCTGCCATTGGTCAGAACTGATTCTGACCAATGGCAGAGCAGGAAAGTGGGTGGCAACCCCCCGTTCTGCCCATCCAGGGGTGGCAACCCCCCGTTCTGCCCACCCCTGGATGTCGCGGGGAACATGGGGAGAAGATGGAGGTCCGTACCTGCAGGAGAAGATGCCTGGGAACAGCTGATCCTCGCTGCAGACTGCTGGATCCTGGCTCAGGTAGGGAAGCGACGTGGGGGGGGGGAATGAAAGTGAAAGTAATGTGATCTTTACTGTGGCAACCACTAGGAAGGCCAAACTGCAACTCCCAGCATGCCCAGACTTCCCAGTGGTGCCCAAACTGTAGTTGTAACTGCCCAGTGGTACTGTTACAGTGGTGCCCAAACTGTAGCCCTCCAGATGTTGCCAAACTACAACTCTCAGCACGCCTAGACTGCCCAGGCATGCTGGGAGTTGTAGTTCTGTAACATATGTCCCTTCAGATTTTGCAATTTTCATGACATTTTTGAAAATTGCTGCTCTACTTTGAAGCCCTCTAATTTTTTCAAAAAGTAAAAATATGTCCATTTTATGATGCCAACATAAAGTGGACATATTGTATTTGTGAATAAAAATAAAATGTATTTGGAATATCAATTTTCCTTACAAGTAGAGAGCTTCAAAGTTAGAAAAATGCTAAATTGTCATGACATTTTGGGATTTTTCACCAAAAAAGGATGCAAGTAACGACGAAACTTTACCATCAAAATAAAGTAGATTATGTCACGAAAAAGCAGTCTCAGAATCAGAATATTCGGTAAAAGCGTTTTAGAGATATTAATTCTTAAAGTGACAGTGGTCAGATGTGCAAAAAACGCTCTGGTCTTACAGTGAAAATTGGCCTGGTCCTTAAGGGGTTAAAACGATGTCCTCTTGTGGTAGTTTTTCTTCTTTTAACCCCTTAAGGACCCAGCCAATTTTCACTGTAGGACACGGCCATTTTTTGCACATCTGACCACTGTCACTTTAAACATTAATAACTCTGGGATGCTTTTACCTTTCATTCTGATTCCGAGATTGTTTTTCGTGACATATTCTACTTTATGTTAGTGGTAAAATTTTGTCGATACTTGCATCATTTCATGGGGAAAAATTCCAAAATGTGATGAAAAAATTGAAAATGTCACATTTTTTAACTTTGAAGCTCTCTGCTTATCTTTACCACAGTAGTGCACCTAAATTTCTGTATTGTATGAAGCTCTCTGCTTATAAGGAAAATGAATATTCCCTTACGTCCTAACCAGCAGCACAAGTGGGGTGTTCTGCCCCTGTGAAGCTGGCAGGACGGTGGAATTTTTAATTCCGCCCAAGCAATTTAAATTAATTAGCCCCCCCATAAAAGGCCTCCTCCCCTAGGCCATCTCGCTTTTTTTCTGTCCTGTGTAAGGACAGCAGGACGGTGCAGGCTCCTTTGGAGCCTGCCTGGATGTCTCCCCTGTATTGGGGAGATATTTTTGGGGCGCAGTACCTTTTTTCAACTGCCCCCTGTTTTTTCTTTTTATATTATCTGGGCCTCCGGCCTGGTTTATCTTAAAACTATTTGTTTTGACTATTTTATGTTGCTATAGGGATCCGGTGATCCCTCATAGCATTAGGGATGCCGCCGCGGGTTTTTTTCTTACCCGCCTGGCGTCCCACGTGTCCCGGCGCACGCTCGCCTCCATTACACTGTGCGAGCCGTGGACCGGAAGTACGTCATCTGACGACTTCCGGCCCCCGCCTCACTTTCTTCAGCGCTTTGCGCTACCTTTTAAGTTTTATATTTAGGTGAAAATTCAGGCGTGAGCCCTTTCCTAGTTAGGGAAGGGCTCAGAGGATAATTTTTATTAAAATTCCCTTCCGGGTGTTTCAGCCTATTGCAGGCTGGTCTTTCTCTGAAGGGGGCGGGGCTTCCGGGCCCCTTCCCATATAAAGACAGCTGAGACCTTCATTCAGTCTCTGCTGCCATCATAGCTAGTCCTATTTACAAGCCTAGCATTAGTGGTTAGAGCTCCTATCTGCATTATAGGTATCTCTCCCTCTCTATTTGGCGTTAGGGCGATAATAATTTTATTTATTATCCCTAACTTATTTTCTTTCTTTCCAGAGTCATGTCTACTCCTTCCTCTAGTGACCCACACTCTGGTGGTCGTAAGGCTGGTGCCAAAAAACGCCATCTAACTTGCGCCAATTGCGGCACTCCGCTTCCGGACGCTTACGAATATAACAGGTGCCCCGGTTGCCGTCCACCCTCTAATCCAGCTGAACCTACTGTCCAGGACATGTTCATCTGGATGAAGGAGTTTATGGGAAATTCCATATCTGAAATTAAGAGTGCTCTTGTTCCCAAAAGAGCTAGAACTGAATCCACTCCTCCTTCTGTGGCGGAAGAATCCGTTATGTCGGTCGATGTATTGGACCAGAGGTCATCTGTACAGTCTGAACAGCCTGTTGAGGTGAAGATGTTTCCGCCTCTTTTCCCTGCGGAAAAGACGCAGAGATTACTTAGGTCCATCCGGTCAAGGGACCAGGATGTTGACCAAGGGGAAGCCTCTGCATCCACCTCTAGAGAACCTTGGGTTTTCAAGGTGAATGATGCACGCAAAAAGATGATGAAGGCTGAGTGGAAGCACCCAGATAAACCTGCGCTTGTCACTCGTACCTTCAAATTGATGTACCCTCTCTCGGACGCGGAATCTGATTCCTGGATGCCACCTCCTAAGGTTGATATGGCAGTAAATAAACTGTCCAAGAGAGTCTTGGTTCCCGCGGATGATGGAAGCAACCTCCAGGACCCGCTTGATAGGAAGGTGGATTCCCTTCTCAGACGCACATATTCGGCAGCATCAGCGTCTGCCTCTGTGGCTATTGCCTCGGGAGAAGTGTCTGACTTCGTGAAGGAGCGTGTGGAGCGCATACAGACTGAGATTGACAACAATGTCCCCAGGGAAAACATCTTGGAAAGCTTCAAGACACTCCTCCTTGGTATAGACTTCCTCTGCGAGGCCTCCCAGCAACACCTTAAGCTAGCTGCCAAGTCCATGGCACTCGCTTCTGCTAGCAGACGTCCCTTGTGGTTACGCCCTTGGGTAGCGGACAACACCTCCAAGTTTAACTTGTGTGGGATGCCTTTCGAGCCTACTTGGCTATTTGGTTCTGAGCTGGATCGCATAATGGAAGGTTATGCTGACAAAAAAGGCAGGTGCCTTCCTGTTCAGGCCTTTCGGGGTAAAGGTAGAGCAAGAGGGGGGAAGTCCCAGGGCCCTCCTAGATCCCAGAGACGTCAGGCCTTTCAAAAACGTGGTGGAGGTCGCGGCCGCGGTAAAGACCGGAAGGCCGAGCTATGACTCTCCACTGACATCCACCAACGTTTTCCCTCTCCCTTCCCCTCAAGTATTTGTTGCAGAGAATCTATCTGCCCATCCTCCTCCAGTAGGAGGACGTTTAAGTTTATTCCTTACAACCTGGATGCAAGAAATCCAGGATCCCTGGGTTCTGAAGGTTATTCAGTCGGGGTACAGGATAGAATTTACCTCCCCTCCCCCAAGGAAGTTTGTCTTAACAAAGTTACTTCCTCAGCCAAAACAGGCTGTCATAGAAACCTCAGTTCTCCAATACTTGGAAAAGCAAGCTTTGGAAGAAGTTCCCCCAGATCAAAGAGGATCTGGCGTCTACTCCCCGATATTTTTGGTTCCCAAACCAAATGGCGACTGGCGCATGATAATAGACCTGCGCTACCTAAACCGATTTATAAGGAAAAGGCGGTTCAGAATGGAAACCATTCGCTCGGTGGTCAGTATCCTGAACCCACAAGATCTCATGGTCACTTTAGACTTGAAGGATGCATACCTTCATGTCCCTATATTTCCTGCCCACAGGAAGTTCTTAAGAATCGCCGTCACCATAAAAGGTATGGTAAGGCATTTCCAATTTGCTGTTCTACCGTTCGGCATTACCTCCGCTCCCCACACCTTCACAAAGGTGGTGGCTCCAGTTGTCTCTGCTCTAAGACTAAAAGGCCTAGAGATTGTTCCTTATCTAGACGACTGGCTTTTAAAAGCCGCAACTCTAGACATTCTTCAAGCTCATCTTCAACTGACCCTGGATTTTCTTCAACACCTAGGGTGGCTCATAAATTGGGAAAAATCCGAGATCATTCCATCTACCTCAAGAAGGTTCCTGGGCTTTGTCCTAGACTCCTCTCGGATGACGCTGTCTCTCACCCCAGAAAGGAGAGAGCGCGTCATAAGAGCCGCAGAGTTTTTGTCGGTACCTCGCAGAGTGCCCATCAGAACTCTAATGAAGATGTTGGGCCACATGTCAGCGTCTGCAGAAGCAGTCCCCTGGGCCCTGTGGCACCTCCGACCTCTCCAAGATCAGGTCTTGACTGTCTGGAATCGCAACCCCAGTGGGTTGGACAAAAAATGCACCCTGTCGTCCGAAGTCCGTGCCTCTCTCAGGTGGTGGACAAACCTGACAGATGGGAAGTCCTTGATTCAACCTCTGTGGATCACTCTGACCACGGACGCCTCCCTTCTAGGGTAGGGAGCCCATCTGGACGACCATCCGGTTCAGGGTACCTGGACCCCTCAGGAAAGGTTACTCTCATCCAACATGAGAGAACTGAGAGCAGTTCGTCTTGCGCTCCTCCACTTTGCTCCCCATATCTTAGGGAAAGCAATAAGAGTCCGGTCAGACAACACCACTGTAGTGGCTTATATCAACAGACAGGGTGGCACAAAGTCCCAAGTGCTCCTCAGGGAGACCGGACTTATTCTATCGTGGGCAGAGCTCAACCTATCCCACCTTGTTGCAGTCCACATCGAGGGGGATCTCAACGTAGTGGCAGATTGTCTAAGTCGCGGGCTTGCAGCCCAGGGAGAATGGTCTCTCAACGAGAAGATCTTCAGGAGGATAACCCTGAAGTGGGGTACACCAGAAATAGACCTCATGGCAACCCGGCTGAATGCCAAAGTGAGCAAGTTTTGTTCCCTTTACAAGGAGGACAATCCGGTGGCGATAGACGCTCTGTCCATCCCATGGAGGTTCAGGCTGGCCTACATATTCCCTCCACTTTCCATGATACCCAGGGTATTGATGAAAGTCAGGCAAGACCAGACCTCAGTAATTGCCATCATCCCATTCTGGCCGAAGAGGTCTTGGTTCACCCAATTCATGAGGATGAGTCAGGGTGTTATTGGAGGCTTCCCCACGTGCAGAACCTTGTGTCTCACAACACAGGCTCCTGCCTAGATCTGAGGAGACTCAATCTGACAGCCTGGAGATTGACAGGACCCTACCAAGGAGTGGGCTTCCTGCGGAGGTCTTGAGAACTATTGCACACTCTAGAGCAGAGTCTACAAACAAGGTTTACTCCAGGATAAAGAAGATTTTCCTTCAATGGTGTGCAACGAAAGAGGTAGTTACCTCAGATCCTCCTCTTTCTGCAATACTGCGTTTTCTCCAGGATGGCCTTGACAAGGGTCTTAGCCCATCCACCTTAAAGGTTCAGGTCGCAGCACTCTCTGCCTTCCTAGGCAGGTCTCTATCACAAGAATCCCTGGTTAGAAGATTCCTCAAAGGGGCTGAAAGACTTAAACCTACAGTTCTCAGACCTATTCCCAGTTGGGATTTAACCACTGTTCTCAGGGGGTTATGCTCTCCCCCCCTTTGAACCTCTGGAAGAAGTAGACTTTAGGTATTTATCCCTTAAAGTCACTTTTTTATTGGCCATAACCTCAGCCAAGAGAGTGGGTGAGCTTCAGGCCCTTTCGGCTTTCGAGCCTTATACTGTTTTTCTACAGGACAGAGTCCTGTTGAGGTTTTTACCTACCTTCCTTCCTAAGGTTCCGACTTTCTCCAATACCAACCAGGTTATTTCTCTTCCAGTTCTACTGCCTAATCCATCCTCTCCTGAAGAAGCGGTTGACCACACTCTGGACATCTCTAGAGCTCTCAGAGTCTATATCTCAAGAACTGGAGAATTCAGGAAGTCGGAACACCTCCTTGTTTCTTTTTCTGGAAAGAACAAGGGCTTGAAAGCCTCTAAACCTACCCTAAGTAGGTGGATTAAGGAGGCAATCCGAGAGACCTTCATAGTCCAGGAGCTAACTCCTCCTGCCTTTGTCACTGCCCATTCCACTAGGGCAGTCTCTACTTCCTTTGCTGAGGAAAGGTCTGTTCCTCTGGAACAGATTTGTGCTGCTGCTTCTTGGAGCACCCACAATACTTTTTTGAGTCATTACAGGGTTAATGCCAAACGATCGGAAGAGTTGGCCTTTGGGCAGTCAATCCTAAGTGCCACTCTGCCGTAGTCCCTCCCTATTTGTGTTGTTACTCGCTAAGTCCCCACTTGTGCTGCTGGTTAGGACGTAAGGGAAGCGTTAATTTTTAACGTAAATTTGTTTTCCCTTAGTCCTAACAGCAGCACACAAATTTCCCGCCCTAAACTTTTTTGTTACTTGTTATTAAGCGAGATGGCCTAGGGGAGGAGGCCTTTTATGGGGGGGCTAATTAATTTAAATTGCTTGGGCGGAATTAAAAATTCCACCGTCCTGCCAGCTTCACAGGGGCAGAACACCCCACTTGTGCTGCTGTTAGGACTAAGGGAAAACAAATTTACGTTAAAAATTAACGCTTCCAAATAAATTATATATTGATTCACACACACATATATACAATATGTCTACTTTATGTTTCCATCATAAAGTTGACATGTTTTTACTTTTGGAAGACACCAGAGGGCTTCAAAGTATACCAGCAATTTTCCGATTTTTCACAAAATTTTCAAAATCGAAAATTTTCAGGGACTAGTTCTGTTTTGAAGTGGATTTGAAGGGCCTTCATATTAGAAATACCCCACAAATGACCCCATTATAAAAACTGCACCCCCAAAGTATTCAAAATGACATTCAAAAGGTTTGTTAACCTTTTAGGTGTTTCACAGGAATAGCATCAAATTGAAGGAGAAAATTCAAAATCTTCATTTTTTACACTCGCATGTTCTTATAGACCCAGTTATTTAATTTTTACAAGGGGTAAAAGGAGAGAAATCTTCCTAAAATGTGTAACCCAATTTCTCTCGAGTAAGGAAATACCTCATATGTGTATGTCAAGTGTTCGGCGGGCGCAGTAGAGGGCTCAGAAGGGAAGGAGCGACAGTGGGATATTGGAGAGTGAGTTTTTCTGAAATGGTTTTTGGGGGGCATGTCACATTTAGGAAGCCCCTATGGTGCCAGAACAGCAAAAAAAAAAAAACACATGGCATACTATTTTGGAAACTGCACCCCTCAAGGCACGTAACAAGGGGTCCAGTGAGCCTTAACACCCCACAGGTGTTTGACGACTTTTCGTGAAATTTGGATGTGTAAATGATTTTTTTTTTCCACTAAAATGCTCAAATTTAGACTTTTTACAAGGGGTAATAGGACAAAATGACCCCCAACATTTGTAACCTCATCTCTTCTGAGTATGGAAATACACCATGTGTGGACGTCAAGTGCTCTACTGGCGCACTACAATGCTCAGAAGAGAAGGAGCGCCATTGAGCTTTTGGGAAAAAAATTGTTTGGAATGGAAGTCAGGGGCCATGTGCGTTTACAAAGCCCCCCGTGGTGCCAGAACAGTGGACCCCCCCCCCCCCCACACGTGACCCTATTTTGGAAACTACAACCCTCACAGAATTTAATAAGGGGGGCAGTGAGTATTTACACCTCACTGGCGTTTGACAGATCTTTGGAACATTTTCACGTACCACTGTTCCAAAAATCTGTCAGACACCTGTGGGGCGTAAATGCTCACTGGACCCCTTATTACATACCGTGAGGGCTGTAGTTTCCAAAATGGGGTCACATGTGGGTATTTATTTTTTTGCGTTTATGTCAGAACCGCTGTAAAATCGGCCACCCCTGTGCAAATCACCAATTTAGGCCTCAAATGTACATGGTGCGCTCTCACTCCTGAGCCTTGTTGTGCGCCCACAGAGCATTTTACGACCACATATGGGGTATTTCCATACTAAGGAGAAATTGCGTTACAAATTTTGGGGGTATTTTTTTTCCTTTTAACGCTTGTGAAAATAAAAAGTATGGGGCAACACCAGCATGTTAGTGTAAATTTTTTTTACACTAACAAGCTGGTGTAGCCCCCAACTTTTCCTTTTCATAAGGGGTAAAAGGAGAAAAAGCCCCCCAAAATTTGCAGTGCAATTTCTCCCGAGTACGGAAATACCCCATATGTGGCCCTAAACTGTTTCCTTGAAACACGACAGGGCTCTGAAGTGAGAGCGCCATGCGCATTTGAGGACTAAATTAGGGATTGCATAGGGGTGGACATAGGGCTATTCTACACCAGTGATTCCCAAACAGGGTGCCTCCAGCTGTTGCTAAACTCCCAGCATGCCTGCACAGTCAGTGGCTGTCCAGAAATGCTGGGAGTTGTTGTTTTGCAACAGCTGGAGGCTCCGTTTTGGAAACACTGCTGTACAATACGTTTTAAATTTTTTATTGGGGGAGAGGGGACAGTATAAGGGGGTGTATATGTAGTGTTTTACCCTTTATTATGTGTTAGTGTAGTGTAGCGTTTTTAGGGTACATTCGCACTGGTGGGTTACAGTAAGTTTCCTGCTAGGAGTTTGCGCTGCCCAAACTTGAAGCAAGAAACTTACTGTAAACCTGCCCGTGTGAATGTACCCTGTATGTTCACCTGGGGGGGGGGGGGGGGGGGCAAACCTCCAGCTGTTTCAAAACTACAACTTCCAGCATGTACTGACAGACCGTGCATGCTGGGAGTTGTAGTTTTGCAACAGCTGGAGGCACACTGGTTGGAAAACCTTCAGTTAGGTTCTGTTATCTAACTCAGTATTTTCCAACCAGTGTGCCTCCAGCTGTTGTAAAACTACAACTCCCAGCATGTACTGATCACGGAAGGGCATGCTGGGAGATGTAGTTATGCAACAGCTGGAGGTACACAACTACAACTCCCAGCATGCCGAGACAGCTGTTAGGGCATTCTGGGATTTGCAGTTTTCAACATCTGGAGGGCTACAGTTTTAGAGACCACTGCAAAGTGATCTCCAAACTGTGGTCCTCCAGCTGTTGCAAAACTACAAATCCCAGCATGCCCGGACAGCAAACAGCTGTTTGGGCATGCTAGGAGTTGTAGTTTTGCAAGATCTGGAGGGATACAGTTTAGAGACCATTAGATAGTGGTCTCAAACTGTAGCCCTCCAGCTGTTGCAAAACTATATATTCCAGCATGCCCAAACAGCTGTCTGGGCATGCTGGGAGTTGTAGTTTTGCAACATCTGGAGGGCTACAGTTAGAGATCACTATCTAGTGGTCTCAGACTGTACCCTCCAGATGTCGCTAGGCAACTCACCGGCTTCCGTAGGATCCAGCCACACGACGTCGCCGCCTGCCGATCTCCGTCGCTTGCAGCCTTCGGATCGGTAAGTGGATCTTTGGCGCTGGTCCCTGTCGGGTTTCCCCATCCTGCCCCGCCCCCGATCTGCTATTGGTGGTCGCATTTAGACCACCAATAGAAGGGACAGGAGGGGTGGCACCCCTGCCACCTCACTCCTATCTCTTCAGGGAGGTTGTGGGTGTCATGGACACCTGCGATCCCCCTTCTATTCCGGGTCACCGGGTCACCATAGACCCGTAATGACCCGTAATCGCGCAAATCGCAAGTGTGAATTCACTTGCGATTTGCCGCGATCGCCGACATGGGGGGGGGGGTCTGATGACCCCCCCTGGGCCTTTGCACGGGATGCCTGCTGAATGATTTCAGCAGGCATCCCCGTCCGATCCCCACCCGGTGCGCGGCAGAGGCCGGAATTGTCCATGACGTACGCATACGTCATGGGTCCTTAAGTACCAGGGTGTCATGACGTACGCGTACGTCAAGGGTCCTTAAGGGGTTAAATATGCTCTCCTCCTTTACCGTGTTGATTCCCTTTATGTATTTAAATGTTTCTATCATATCCCCTCTGTCTCATCTTTCTGCCAAAAACCAGCCACATAGGCCATCTTGCTTGGGCTAAGAGCTGGCATTGAGTTCTGCTTTAATTCATGCCAATACCATGAATTGTGACAAATATTTATAGAAGTTCAGTCACTCTGTTATAAAAGATGGAGGATCCCTCGAAGTCGTCTCATACAGTAACAGTAATATGAAGGTGTTCCCTCTCAGAATGCCTGGGATAGCAGGTGCCATGCACACAGCATTTTGTCTTCACACTTTTCGGTTGTTTACAGGACCTTACCTACCCAATGGTTCCTGGTACATTTTAGAGGTCTGAATCACAGGCCGCTAACCACCAGCCCCTCGGGGAGCATTTTGGCGTTGCCAGCTTTTAGATGTTTCTAGGTGTAAGTGCTATTAACACTTCCTTATTTCGCTGATTCATTATGGAAGTATTTTACATGGCCAGGCAGGTAGACCAGAAAATGTCACTGAGGTTGTTTTGCATTACAGATATGTATAAACTGTATATATCACTATCTCGCATCCTAGGAAGTTGGTATTACTATAAAGGAAGTTTAGTGACTGACCCCAATAAGAGACACATGCAGTGGGGGATATTTGACTTTTGGGTTGTTTATTCTGTCTATGGCTTGGGAATGGGATTAGTGCATGCTCAGTGTGTTCTTTGCACTTTGTTCAGGGGTAGATATTTTTAGATTGCACGTTCCTCCTTGTTTATTTCTATAAATGTCTTAAGCATCGCCGCCCTGCACCCTTCACCTAAAAGCCCTGAAGCAGAAACCAATGAGATAATCAACGTCAATGGTTACCAGACATGTGAGTCTCCTCACGTTTGGCTAAGCATGGGTAACAACACAAAAGTGTGCTGCAAATAGGTAATGGAACTGCACGTATAAAAGTGCCAGTATATAATGGAATCTATATAGAAGGGCCAGTAAAAAAGATTTCTCAAAACAACCAATGTTTAGATGTATTCTGGCATTTAAAAAAAAAAAAAAAAAAAAAAAGTGTATATGTTGCTATTGGTGCAGGGGACCAGAGGTAGGTAAGTATTGTTTTTTTTTTTAAATCTATTTCCCCATGACCTCAGCAATATAATACCCTTAGAATACCCCTTTAGGAAGTTAATTCATAGCACTCTAAAGCAGTGTTTCTCAAGCGCGGTACCCAAGTACCCCCAACAGGTCATGTTTTCAGGATTTCCTTAGTCTTTCACAGGTTATATAACTGTGGTGATGCCTGATTCGCTGACCATAATTATATCACATGTGAAGTACTAAGGGAATCCTGAAAACATGACCTGTTGGGGGGTCTTGAGGACCGCTCTTGAGAAATACTGCTCTAAATTCATCATCCTAAATAATTTAGTATTTCTATTGCTATTTGGCAATGCATACATTTTACATGTAAAACGTAAACTGTGCTGGCCTATAGCCATATTATATCTAAGTCTGCTTGTTAGGTAAATATACAAATGACAGTCATATGTAGCATTGACACACTGGTGGTTATTTACTAATGTGATCGTGACAGTTTTTTCTTGGGCTTTGCGCTCAATTTGTGTCACACCAGAATTTGCAACCAAAAAATCCTGAAAATCCTGAACAACTTTCCATTTTACGTAGAAAACATGTAAAGGATGTGTGGCCACCAGGGAAAGGATGTGGCCTTCGAAAAGGGACATGTCCCCAACAGTTTAGGGGGGAAAAAAACAAAACAAATTTACTAATGTTCTCACATAAAATGTGGTGAATTTGAGCTCTGGAAAACCGCTCAGAGCAAGTGTAAAAAAAAAAAAAAAAAAAATAGAGAAAAATCACCAACTTATTAAATACCATGGAAAAATACCTGTTGGGATAAAAGAAAAGAAAACTACACTGCATAGGGCCACTATTTTGGTCCGCTAAGGACCATTATCTAGTGTCCTCAGACTGGGATATGTTTGCGTCTGTATCACACATGGTAGATTTAGATACATGGCTTAACAGACAGGATCACGCATGATAGGATTAGATACAGGAGATGAGCAAAAAGTATCATGCATGGTAGGATCCAATGCAACGGCTCAGCAGACAGGATAACACACGATGGAATGAGATTCAGCATACAGTATCACTCATGAGAGGATTAGATACAGCGGCTTAGCAGGAAGGATCACATGTGCTTTAGGCTAAGTTTCCACTTGGTTATTTTCTGGCAGTTTTTGGAATACTGCCACTGCAGTTATTGAGCCAAAGCCAGAAGTGTATTCAAAAGGAATAGGACATATAAAGGAAGGACTTATACTTCTCCTCCCTTATGGATCCACTTCTGACTTTGGCTCAAAAACTGCAGTGGTAGTATTACAAAAACTGCCCAAAAAAACCAAGTGGAAACTTAGCCTTAATAAGATATACAACCACTAGCAGACAATATCATATCAGCAAACAGTATCACACATGATAGGATTAGATACAGCAGCTCAGCAGACAGTATCACATGACAGAATTAGATACAGTCGCTCAACACACAGTATTAAACATTTTAGGCTTAGATACTAGGGGTGAACTCCTCCTTCAGATAACCTTATAATTCTGCTCTTAATCTGAGGGTATTGTGGGACTACTCCCTAAAGAGTTTTGGTTGCTCTGGCAGAACGCCCAGTTCACACGATCAGGGAGAACAATATTAACAGCCATCTAGTTAATATTTATCTGAGAAGACGATGTAGTTGCCAGAGCGTGGAGCAGCTTTGTATCCTGATGATGTCTCGGCATGTGCAGGGGTCACGGTGGACCAGGATTATTAGTGGAAATTAGCAAAAAAGAAATCCAGATATTTAATGTACACACGAGATCAGTGAGTCTGCAGTTAAAAATAGATGCTGTGACGCACAGCCGTATACAGGGCGGTTAAATAGTGACAAGAGGTTAAGATCCAATTACAGATTTGGCCAAAACATTGAGAAGATGGGAATAATTGACCTCACGAAGATAGTCTGTGAATTGGGCTATTTATAATGTGATGTCCTGAATGAACCTCGCTTTTATTAAGGATCTGTAATGTGCGGGTCATGGAGTGCAGCGGTGGGAAATGGGACTTTCAGCTGGAAGCTACAGATGCCTGACATCTTACTCAGGTACATGCTGACAGGGTGTAACGCACCCGCTCACCTCCCCTCTGAGCCTCACTGTTGACAACCTCCACAGCCCCATAACCTCACAATGACTCAGAACCCACAGGGGAGACTTCAGCGCTAGGTCTGTAGCTCCAGGCCAAGAACAGCAAATCTGTAAATCAAAGCATCTCATTACACTGTGCATACTGCCAGAGTATCCAAGCCTGCCTAGTGTGATACTGCCTAAGAAGCAAGTGTATCTAAGCTTGCCATGAATGATACTGTCTGCAGAGCCAGAGTATCTAATCCTATGACATTAAATACTGTTTGCTCAGCCAGTGTATCTTAGCCTACCATATATTATGCTGCCTAATGAGCATCTTTATCTAATCTTATTATGAGTGATACCAGGCTCAGACTGGGACCAAATATAGGCCCTAGCATTTTAGACTATGGGACATTTTTGTTTGGTGGGGGTCAGATTGCTGGGGTTCAAGTGGCTCTCGAGTTGTTGCAAAACTACCAAGCCTTAGGCATTTTGTGAACTGTAGTTTATAACAGCTGGAGAGCCACAGATAGTGGTAGTTTCACCTATCATTATTTTAGAACTTGCAAGTGACTACAGTACTGATGGGACAGTCAGGCAGAATACACATTGATATCAGTGACTCACAGGTGACGTCTTCTCTGTTGTCTTACCTTATCTTTTCTTCTTCATCTGATTCAGATACCATGACTACTTCCAGCTACATCTTTCTTCTGTAGGATGCTCAGAAATGATTGGCTCCTCACTTTGTCCTTAGATCTTCATCCTCTACATGAAGACAATAATCATTATAATCCTGTCAGACACCATACCCTCAAATTGTAAGACTGCCACACACTGTACACTCTAAATATATTTCTTTATTTTTACATACTGTACCCTATAAATTAATCCCTGCTACACACTGTACCGCCAGATTATAACCCTGCCAGACACCATGGGGGAGATTTATCTAAACATGTGCAGAGGAAAGTTGACCAGTTGCCCATAGCAACCAATCAGCTCACTTCTTTCATTTTAACAAGGCCTCTGCAACATGAAAGAAGCGATCTGATTGGTTGCTGTGGGCAACTGGGCAAATTTTTGATAAATCTACCCCCATGCCCCTGAAAATAATACTGACACACACTGTTTCTTCTCAGTTTGGCTAAATACCACCACTGTACTGTCCTCCTCCAGACCCCTCTGTTCCCTCCTCCTCCAGCCTCCTCTACCCCTCAGACCCCTATGTTACCCCTCTTTACTCTCACAGTGGTGAACCAGTTTGCTACATGCCCTTTGTGAAAGCGAGGAGATCAGGGAGGAGCAGCGGAGATTGTAGAGAAATGTGGCCAGAGCAGTTGATAATGTAGTCCGATATCCTGGCTACTCTTCCCCGATCTGAGGAGCAGTGGGCATGTAGAGAGATGTGCCCTATGGGGATGTACACAACGATATCCCTGCTTCTCTTCCCCGATCTATGAGCTCTCATAGCGGGGATACAGTTTGCTACATCCTGCTGTGAAAGCGCAGAGATCACAGTGTAGTGAAATGTGTGTGTGGAGATCAGGGAGGAGCAGCAGGGATGTTAGAGAAATGTAGCCAGAGCAGCGGTGAGGAACAATGGGGAATGTAGTCCTATATCCCTGCTACTCTTTCCCGATCTGAATGTAGAGAAAGGTGCCCTACGGGGATGTACACAACGATATCCCTGCTTCTCTGCACCAATCTCTCCGCTCTCACAGCAGGGATACAGTTTGCTACATCCCGCTGACAATACCCAACCACTCTGTGGCCATTTCAAGCAGCTGCGACAGACGTAGGAATCAAGGGCATCAACAGTTGTTCACTATGTTGTTCACAGTTGTTCACTATGGGAACCATGGACAGCTCTCCTCTGCCATCTCTGGGAATGGAACTCCGGAAAACGGGAACAAGAGAGGGCATCAGCGATGACATTGTCAACACCTGAGGTGTAATGGGAATAGCCCCAATTGCCAAAGCAGGGCTAACACCAGCAGCTAGGAGGATGTGAGATTGTTAATACAATGCATAAAGCTGCTATTGTCAGTCCTAAAACAAACCTTACGATTACAGAGCCTGGGGCCCCATAGCTCCATTGCTACCACTATGGGAAAAAAGTACTAGTAAAGTAAGGTTGCAACACCAACCCCTCTCATGCCACTCAGAAGGCCATTCCTTTGCACACCACTCCAAACAAAAATTGCCCCAAAACCTCAAGAGCCAGCTGCATCCATTAACATGGACATCTCACTGTTGGTCCCCTCATCCAACTGCCATAAAGTGTGCCCATTATAGTAGTGTAAAAATTCATGCCACACGAACAGGTCAGCTTTAAAAGAGGACATACACGCCCTTGGTTGCCAAGGAAAGACAATGGGAGAATACCCTGCCCATGGGCATAAGCCTGCAAGCGAAAACCAAAAGTCCAAGAAGGGACTGGAGTTGCCTCAATGTGACCTTTTTTAATCACACAAAACCCTTTCACCAGATCACGTAGTTTTGAAAGCTTATCAAGGGTAGAAGAAACACCATAGCCTCAAAATAAGTCTCAATCCCCAGATAGAAAATGGCAGTGGCTGGACCCTCCATTTTTTTCTGCAGATAACGGAACATCAAACCTATGCATAGAAGAAAGTAGACAGCAGGTAACCACAACAGTCAGAGAGGTTGTTGGTAGTGGGGGTATTGTTTCGGTAAATGAGGGGTTAATGTTAACCCTATAGTTCGTGACGCCAGGCTGGGGGCTAGTATGCTGAGGTAATCCTCCGGCCTATCGCCGCCCTTCCAGAAACGACAGGTGCATGTAATGAAATGACTGAAGGTCCACAATGTACTTAAACTTGAACTTGGATAACTTTACTTAAGTGCTTGCTGTACATCGAATGAACAATGACAGTCTCAGGAATACAGTCTTTATAAAGCTCGATGACTGACAATTGTTGCGGACCTTGAAATAAATTAAAGTCTCTGGATTTAGGGTAATTATTGCAGATCCGTCCGGATTTAGGGGATAGATAAGGTCCGGTGATCTTGCAGAGTGCGTGGGGATTGATACACTCAGAATTTAGAAGTTATCGGCCGTCGCCGCAAGGTTCAGGCCTAGACTCACTGATCTCAGCAGCGCAGATGCTTCTTGCTTGCTTGCACAGGAACAAGAGAGCGAGAACATGGCCTCCGCTCCCTTATATGGACAGGAGGCGGGGTCCAAAGGTCCTCAAGCAGAAATACAATAGAGTTTACTTAACCACGTGACCCGCAGGTCCTGTTACGCTATAGACAGGTAATTAACTATTTATAGGGCATTTACATAATATTTACATGCTTCCCAAGTCAGCTATTGGAGCAATAACTATCTGGATGAGAGGTGACTAGGGGTGAACTAGACAATGGGGATCCCGACGTCCTAGGGACTCTGGCTAAGGGGACCCACCCACGCAGGTACTGGATAGGATACAGTACCGGGATACCACATATGCATAGAAGAAAGTAGACAGCAGGTTAACCACAACAGTCAGAACCCCGAGAGGCAACAAAAATATAGTCGTCCAAGTGGTGGATTATGTACTGACTGCCCGTCTTACATCTGACCACCCATTCTAGAAATGTGCTGAATATTTTGAAATGGTGGAAAGAAATTGAATAGCCCATAGGTAAACAGGTGTTAAAGTAAAAGACACCATCCACACAACATTCCAACAGGTGGTAACATTTCGGGTGAACGCCCGGAATGCCGCTTCTATATTCAATTTCGCCAAAGGAAACATAGGAGACTGAGACATCCTCCTTAGACATACCGTCTTTAACCGATAAACCTTTGGGATAGGATAGTAATGGTTCAGCCAGAATTTACCAGGTTCCCTCTTGGAAACAACACCCAACTTGTAAGTCCTGGTATAGGGGAGAAACAAACTGACCTTTTTACGCAAAGCCTACAGAAAATCCAATGTGGACTTCAAATCAGAGGATGTGTGGGAGAAGGCGATGGAACAAAGGCGATAAAAAACCCAAAGGCAAAACCATCAAACAATAATTTTACCAGGAGGACATCGCATCCACATTCACCAGGGTCCTTCCCTTCAGACTAACCTGCCAGTCGAGCGGCTTGTTTTTGCGCTCTGGACACTGAATAGCAGCAAAAGGAGATAGAATAGGAGCCTTTTAGGCTACCTAGAAGGCTCCAGGGTCATTCTGCTCTGCCTTGAGCGTCAATCCGGGCTGGAGGAGGTCCAGGAGCTGCCAGCAGATGAGGAAGGGGACCACTAACGCGATGACCTGGACCTTCTCGAACTCCCAAAACTTCGGGATTCCTGGTGGTGATGTCAATGTTTGCAGCAACGTCTGGAAAACCCAACTGCTCCGCTACCCTAACCGTGGTCAGAACCCCAGGTGGAGGACCTAGAGGGGGACTGCCGATCACGGCCTTGTGACCTCAGCAGATGACATCAGGGGAAGAATCAGCACCACGGTGCAGCTCCGACAAAAGGAGGCAAGGGGCCACAGATTCCAGGGCACCCACCATAACGGGGCTGGGGGGCAGGGGGGGGGATCAGAGGCAGAGAGCAAAGTGGCTGACTGGGAAGGCAACTATCCAGAGAGCATGCTGTGGGCACCAGCTCCTCATGCACAGAGGAGCTGGAGGAGGTGGCTGCGTTATTGCCCAATAATGCAGGGAGCTGAAAGGACTGGAAATACAGAGCAGCTGCTGAGGGCCACAGCACGGGAACACTGCTCTGAGGTGCAGGAGGGGCTACCACTGCACATGGCACCCCCTTCCTCCCACTCCAGAGGTCTTACAGTGGCCCAATGTCAGCGCTGCATAAGGACAGGGTGACCAGAGCTCTGATGTGCCAAACAGTCTGGCGGCTGCCCTCACATTCCTAGATGTCTGTTGGTGCAGCACTTTGGTTGGATGGCTGGAGGGATTGCCTCATCTGGCCAGAATGCGCCCACTCTCGGATCAGACTGGGACCAAAAATAGGCCCATGCATGATAGACTAAGCAGCCCATTTTGGCCATGGGTGTGGCTATGTGAGGGTGGAACCACAAAGGGGAGGGGCCAATGGTTAATCCTAGTTGATTATGATAGGGAATATAATGAAAAAACTATTATATAAAAAAATACAAACACACATTAACATAGGTAAGAACCTATGTAACATGTACCACTAAATGAATCATAAAGTTACCAGAAAACACCAGTATATAAGAAGAAAGTATAACCATGATACTGTTCCTGACCAAATCCTGTATACTGACACCAATATTACCAATAATACAAGGAGGAATATTATACCCATACATATTACGATCATACTGTTACTGACCAAATCCTGTATACTGAGACCAATAATACCAATAATACCAGTATATAAGGAGGAATATTATCCCCATACATATTACCATCATACTTTTACTGACCAAATCCTATATACTGACCAATATAACCAATAATACCAGTATACAAGGTGTAATATTATCCCCATACATATTACCATCATACTGTTACTGACCACATCCTGTATACTGAGACCAATATTACCAATAATACCAGTATACAAGGATAAATATTATCAACATACATATTACCATCATACTGTTACTGACCAAATACTGTATACTGCGACCAATAATACTATTATAAAGGGCAAATAAATAATGATGCACCAGGACCACTATAAGTACCACCGCATAGTGACTGGATAATACCATTATACTGTTACTAAATAAAATCCACTAAACAAAGACCAATATCCCCCCCCCCCCCCATACAGTGACCATAAAGTGGAAGATACTATCACTACAGAGATTCTGCAAACAATAAGTGGTTACAGTGCAGTTATATATCCAGTGACTCACAGGGGTGTCTTCTCAGAGTAGATCAAAGGTGACTTCTTCTTTGATTGGAATCCTTGCACTACAAATGTTTTAGGCTCCTTGCTCCAGTATCATCCTCATCTCGTTACAAACTCCCAGTGTGTAATGCCCCACACATTATTAGTGCCCACTATTTGTCGTTAGGCTTCTCTGTGCCATCATGCAATAGGTAGGCTTCTCTATGCCATCACACAGTAGTAAGGCCTTTCTGTCACCATACAGTAGTATGTGGGGACACAGTGAGGCCTGCATTATATGGCATCACAATGTGAGGCCTGTACTATATGGCAGCACCAAGGGGGCCTACTCTATTCTGGGAGTACATGTGTCATGTATGATGGCACAGAGGTGGACCTGTACTATGCAGGGGCAGCAAGGGGGGCCTGCCCTATATGGGAGCACAGAGGGAGAAGGCTGTACTATATGGTGGCACAGAGGTGGGAAATTTTAATAAATGTATTATTATACACTGCTAAAAACAATAAAGGGAACACATAAACAACACAATGTAACTCCAAGTCAATCACACTTCTGTGAAATCACACTATCCACTCAGGAAGCAACACTGATTGACAATCAATTTCACATGCTGTTGTGCAAATGGAACAAATGGAGGCGCTACCAGGAGACAGGCCAGTACATCAGGAGACGTGGAGGAGGCCGTAGGAGGGGGAAAAAACAGCAGCAGGACCGCTACCTTCACCTTTATGTAAGGAGGAGCAGGAGGAGCACTGCCAGAGCCCTGCAAAATAACCTCCAGCAGGCCACAAATGTGCATGTATCCACTCAAACGGTCAGAAACAGACTCCATGAGGGTGGTATGAGGGCCCGACATCCACAGGTGGGGGTTGTGCTTACAGCTCAACCCCATGCAGGACGTTTGGCATTTGCCAGAGAACACCAAGATTGGCAGATTCACCACTGGTGCCCTGTGCTCTTCACAGATGAAAGCAAGTTCACACTGAGCACATGTGACAGACGTGACAGAGTCTTGAAACGCCATGGAGAACGTTCTGCTGCCTGCAACATCCTCCAGCATGACCGGTTTCGCGCTGGGTCAGTAATGGTGTGGCGTGGCATTTCTTTGTTGGGCCGCACAGCCCTCCATGTGCTTGCCAGAGGTAGCCTGGCTGCCATTAGGTACCGAGATGAGATCCTCAGACACCTCGTGAGACCATATGCTGGTGCGGTTGGCCCTGGGTTCCTCCTAATGCAAGACAATGCTAGACCTCATGTGGCTGGAGTGTGTCAGCAGTTCCTGCAAGAGGAAGGCATTGATGCTATGGACTGGCCCGCCCATTCCCCAGACCTGAATCCGATTGAGCACATTTGGAACATCATGTTTTGCTCCATCCACCAATGCCACGTTGCACTACAGACTGTCCAGGAGTTGGCAGATGCTTTAGTCCAGGTCTGGGAGGACATCCCTCAGGAGACCATCCCCCACCTCATCAGGAGTATGCCCAGGCATGTAGGGAGTTCATATGGGCACATGGAGGCCACATATACTACTGAGCCTCATTTTGACTTGTTTTAAGGACATTACATAAAGTTGGTTCAGCCTGTAGTGTGGCTTTCCACTTTGATTTTGGGTGTGACTCCATATCCAGACCTCCATGGGTTGATAAATTTGATTTCCATTGATAATTTTTGTGTGATTTTGTTGTCAGCACATTCAACTATGTAAAGATGAAAGTATTTCATACGAATAGTTCATTCATTCATATATAGAATGTGTTATTTAAGTGTTCCCTTTATTTTTTTGAGCAGTGTAGTGTTACAGACTTTAAAGGGGTTGTCCAGTTATTGAAAACATCCATATCCACAGGATTTACAGAAGGGGTCCTGTACTTGTCTTGGCAGTGACTGCCCTGCCTCAGCTGGTAAAGAATAAGAGGGTCTTCACTCCCGAGATGAGTATGACTTGGAAGGTGGGGGCCAGAGTGCTCGGCATGAAGAGCCTAGCCCCATTCTGGAGATCAATCGGGGGTTCCAGTGGTCAGACCCCCGTTATCAGAACTTATGCTCTATCCTGTGAATAAGGGATACCTTTTTAAAGGGAATCTGTTATCAGCATCACCGACGCTAACCTTTTGGTAGTGCAGGTGACTCTGGTATTTTCCATTTGCCATTCCCAGTATTACCAAGCCCAGAGTGCACCGTGAGGTCCCACCGGGATCTCCAAAGTAAATCTTTTCCCCTGTGCTGATCCTCCTCCTCTGTGAAATCTCTCTTGTGAGCAGAAAAATGTCACTTTTTCAAGTCTCTTGTCAGTGACAATTGCGCAAGCGGTCACAGGCAGTATGCTCACGAGACAGATTTCACAGGGTAGAAGGTTTACTTTGGAGAAAAGAGTAATGGAGAAAATAATCCATTGACCAGCAAATGGAAAATACCATTGTCATCACTGTCACCTGCACTACCAAAAGTTTAGTACGGTTGATGCTTATAACAGATTCCCTTTAATAACTGGACAACCTATTTAAATGGGTACTCTGGTGATTCTTTGCTATTTACAATCCACTTGGGGAGGGGGTTAGTTTAACCTGTTAAGGATGCAAGGGGTACAGGTGTCTAAAGACGCAGGGCGTACCTATACGCCCTGATTTCATTATCGGGGTTTGAAGCGTGCTGACGGGCTGAGCACACTTTAAACCCAGTGGGTCTCAACTGCTATCATCAGCCAGGAACCAGGGTTAATGCTGAGCAACGCTGATTAAGCCAATGCCCGGCATGAACCCTTTAGACGCTGCAATTAAAGTTGATTGTGGCTTCTAAACCAAAAGTAAAAGTATCCCAGCAGCTCAGCAGAGCTGATCGGTACCATCATGGGGAAACCTTGATGTCCCGATCAGCTTAGAGGATGGCAGGAGGGCCCTTATGTGCCTCCTCGCTGTCCTATTGGTGGTCTGATGCTCTCAGCCAGCCATGCAGGCTGGAGCAGCAGAGCACCGATAACACTGATCAGTGCTATGCTATGGCATAGCATTGATCAGTATATGCAATCAGAAGATTGCTTGTTATAGCCCCCTATTTTTTTATTTAATAATGTAGTACCGCCGTGTGTGTAACTGTCCGAACTATTAAAATATAAGGTTAGGTAAACCACATGGTCGATGGCATACACGTAAAAATATACAAAAGTCCAAAAATGTCCATTTTGTGTCCATTTTGGTCACTTCATATACCAAATTTTTTTAAATAAAAAAAGCAATCAAAAAGTCCCATCAAAACAAAAATGGTAGCGATAAAAACTACAGACTACGGCACAAAAAATTTGCCCTAATATAGCCACGTATGTGGAAATATAAAAAAGTTATAGGGGTCAGAAGATGACAGTTTTAACCTCTTAAGAACCCTTGACATAGGCGTACATCATGACACCCTGGTACTTAACCCCTTAAGGACTCAGGGTTTTTCCGTTTTTGCACTTTCGTTTTTTCCTCCTTACCTTTTAAAAATCATAACCCTTTCAATTTTCCACCTAAAAATCCATATTATGGCTTATTTTTTGCGTCGCCAATTCTACTTTGCAGTGACATTAGTCATTTTACCCAAAAATGCACGGCGAAACGGAAAAAAAAATCATTGTGCGACAAAATCGGAGAAAAACGCCATTTTGTAACTTTTGGGGGCTTCCGTTTCTACGCAGTGCATATTTCGGTAAAAATTACACCTTATCATTATTCTGTAGGTCCATACGGTTAAAATGATACCCTACTTATATAGGTTTGATTTTGTCGCACTTCTGGAAAAAATCATAACTACATGCAGGAAAATTTATACGTTTAAAAATGTCATCTTCTGACCCCTATAACTTTTTTATTTTTCCACGTACAGGGCGGTATGAGGACTCATTTTTTGCGCCGTGATCTGAAGTTTTTATCGGTATGATTTTTGTTTTGATCGGACTTTTTGATCACTTTTTATAAAATTTTTTAATGGTATAAAAAGTGACCAAAATACGCTTTTTTGGATTTTGAAATTTTTTTTGCGCGTACGCCATTGACCGTGCGGTTTAATTAATGATATATTTTTATAGTTCGGACATTTACGCACGCGGCGATACCACATATGTTTATTTTTTTATTTTTTTACACTGTTTTATTTTTTTTATGGGAAAAGGGGGGTGATTCACACTTTTATTAGGGAAGGGGTTAAATGACCTTTATTAACACTTTTTTTTTACATTTTTTTGCAGTGTTATAGGTCCCATAGGGACCTATAACACTGCACACACTGATCTCCTATGCTGATCACTGGCGTGTATTAACACGCCTGTGATCAGTGTTATCAGCGCTTGACTTCTCCTGCCTGGATCTCAGGCACGGAGCAGTCATTCGTCGATCGGACACTGAGGAGGCAGGTAAGGGCCCTCCCGGTGTCCGGTCAGCTGTTCGGGACGCCGCGGCGGTCCCGAACAGCCCGACTGAGCAGCCGGGTCACTTTCAGTTTCACTTTAGAAGCGGCGGTCAGCTTTGACCGCCGCTTCTAAAGGGTTAATACCGCACATCGCCGCGATCGGCGATGTGTGGTATTAGCCGCGGGTTCCGGCCGTTGATGAGCACCGGGACCGACGCGATATAATGCAGGATCGCGGCGCGATCCCGCTTCATATCGCGGGAGCCGGCGCAGGACGTAAATATACGTCCTGCGTCGTTAAGGGGTTAAGGACCCATGGCGTACGTCATGGAGAATTCCGGCCCCCACCCCGCGTCGGGCAGGGATCGGACTGGGATGCCTGCTGAAATCATTCAGCAGGCATCCCGTGCAAACGCCCAGGGGGGTCATCAGACCTCCCCATGTCGGCAATCGCGGCAAATCGCAAGTGAATTCATACTTCCTATTTGCGCAATTCCGGGATATTACGGGTCTATGGTGACCCGGTGACCCGGAATATAAGGGGGATCACGGTTGTCTAAAATTCCTACGATCACCCTGAAGGGATAGGAGTGAGGTGGCAGGGGTGCCACCCCTCCTAACCCTCCTATTGGTCGCCAGAAGCGAAGACCAATAGCAGATCGGGGGCGGGGGGGTTACCTTTTGTTTTCCCCGTCCTGCCCACCCACAATAGGCGGGACAGGACTGGGAAACGACGGGGACAGGCGCTAAAGATCCACTTACCCATCCGGGCGGGCGATGGAGGCAGCGGGCGACGGAGATCGGCGGGCGGCGATGTCTTGCGGCTGGATCGTACAGAAGCCGGTGAGTTGCCTAGCAACATCTGGAGGGTACAATTTGTTATACAGTGTTATACATTATACAGTGGTCTCTAACTGTAGCCCTCCAGATGTTGCAAAACTACAACTCCCAGCATGCCCAAACAGCTGTTGGCTGTCTGGGCATGTTGGGATTTGTAGTTTTGAAACAGCTAAAGGACCACAGTTTGGAGATCACTTTGCAGTGTTCTCTACAACTGTAGCCCTCCAGATGTTGCAAAACTGCAAATCCCAGCATGCCCAAACAGCTGTCTCGGCATGCTGGGAGTTGTAGTTGTGTACCTCCAGCTATTGCATAACTACATCTCCCAGCATGCCCTTCGGCGATCAGTACATGCTGGGAGTTGTAGTTTTGCAACAGCTGGAGGCACACTGGTTGGAAAATACTGAGTAAGGTAACAGAACCTAACTGAAGGTTTTCCAACCAGTGTGCCTCCAGCTGTTGCAAAAGTACAACTCCCAGCATGCACGGTCTGTCAGTACATGCTGGGAGTTGTAGTTTTGAAACAGCTGGAGATTCCCCCCCCCCCATGTAAACGTACAGGGTACATTCACACGGGCAGGTTTAGAGTAAGTTTCCTGCTTCAAGTTTGGGCTGCGACAATTTTTTCGCCGCAGCGCAAACTCCTAGCGGGAATCTCACCGTAACACGTCAGTGCGAATGTACCCTAAAAACACTACACTAACACATAATAAAGGGTAAAACACTACATATACACCCCCTTATACTGTCCCCCCCCCAATAAAAATTAAAAACGTATTGTATGGCAGTGTTTCCAAAACAGAGCCTCCAGCTTTTGCAAAACAACAACTTCCAGCATTTCCGGACAGCCACTGACTGTCCAGGCATGCTGGGAGTTTAGCAACAGCTGGAGGCACCCTGTTTGCAAATCACTGGCGTAGAATACCGCCATGTCCACCCCTATGCTATCTCTACTTTAATCCTCAAATGCGCGTGGCGCTCTCTCAGTTTGGAGCCCTATAGTATTTCAAAGGAAACAGTTTAGGGCCACATATGGGGTATTTCCGTACTCGGGAGAAATTGCCTAACAAATTTTGGAGGTTTTTTTTCTCCTTTTACCCCTTATAAAAAGGAAAAGGTGGGGGCTACACCAGCTTGTTAGTGAAAAAAAATAAAAAAAAATTACACTAACATACTGGTGTTGCCCCATACTTTTTATTTGTACAAGCGTTAAAAGGAAAAAAAGACCCCCAAAATTTGTAACGCAATTTCTCCTGAATACGGAAATACCCTATATGTGGGCGTAAAATGCTCTGCGGGCGCATAACAAGGCTCAGGAGTGAGAGTGCACTATGTACATTTGAGGCCTAAATTGGTGATTTGCACAGAGGTGGCCGATTTTACAGCGGTTCTGACATAAACGCAAAAAAAGAAATACCCACATGTGACCCCATTTTGGAAACTACACCCCTCACGTAATGTAATAAGGGGTACAGTGAGCATTTACGCCCCACAGGTGTCTGACAGATTTTTGGAACAGGGGTCCGTAAAAATGAAAAGTGTAATTTTTCATTTGCACAGCCCACTGTTCCAAAGATCTGTCAAACGCCAGTGGGGTGTAAATGCTCACTGCACCCCTTCTGTGAGGTGTGTAGTTTCTAAAATTGGGTCACATGTGGGGGGGGGGGGGGTCAACTGTTCGGGCACCACGGGGGGCTTTGTAAACGCACATGGCCCCTGAATTTCATTCCAAGCAAATTCTCTCTCTAAAAGCTCAATGGTGCTCCTCCTATTCTGAGCATTGTAGTGTGCCAGCAGAGTACTTGATGTCCACACATGGGGAATTTCCCTACTCAGAAGAAATGGCTTTACACATTTTGGGGGACATTATCTCCTATTACCCCTTGTAAAAATGTAAAATTTGGGGAAAAAACAACATTTTAGTGAAATTTTTTTTTTTCATTTACACATCCGACTTTAACAAAAAGTCGTCAAACACCTATGGGGTGTTTAGGCTCACTGTACCCCTTATTACGTCCCCTGAGGGGTCTAGTTTCCAAAATAGTAGGCCATTTTGATTTTTTTTGCTGTTCTTGCACCATAGGGGTTTCCTAAATGCGACATGCCCCCCAAAAACCATTTCAGCAAAATTTGCTTTCCAAAAGCCAAATGTGACTCCTTCTCTTCTGAGCATTGTAGTTCGCCCGCAGAGCATTTTACGCCCTAACATGAGGTTTTTCCATACTCAGAAGAGATGGGGTTATGAATTTTGGGGGGCATTTTCACCCATTACCCTTTGTAAAAATGGTAAATTTGGGGAAAAAACTGCACTTTAGTGAAAATAGTTTTTTTTTTCATTTACACATCAGACTTTAACGAAAAGTTGTCAAACACCTGTGGGGTGTTAAGGCTCACTGGACCCCTTGAGGGGTGTAGTTTCCAAAATAGTATGCCATGTGTTTTTTTTTCTTTTACAGCACCATAGGCGCTGCCTAATTGTCACATGCCCCTCAAAAACCATTTCAGAAAAACTCACTCTCCAAAATCCCATTGTTGCTCCTTCCCTTCACTTTACATACACATATGAGGTATTTCCTTACTTGAGAGAAATTGGGTTACAAATTTTGGGGGGCTTTTTCTCCTATTACCCCTTGTAAAAATTCAAAAACTGGGTTTACAAGAACATGCGAGTGTAAAAAATGAAAAATTTTTATTTTCTCCTTTACTTTGCTGCTATTCTTGTGAAACACCTAAAGGGTTAACAAACTTTCTTAATGTCATTTTGAATACTTTGAGGGGTGCAGTTTTTATAATGGGGTCATTTATGGGGTATTTCTAATATGAAGACCCTTCAAATTCACTTCAAAACTGAACTGGTCCCTGAAAAATTCCGATTTTGAAAATGTTGTGAAAAATTGGAAAATTGCTGCTGAACTTTGAAGCCCTCTGATTTCTTCCAAAAGTAAAAACATATCGGGGGAGATTTATCAAAACCTGTGCAGAGGAAAACTTGCCCAGTTGCCCATAGCAACCAATCAGATCGCTTCTTTCATTTTTCACAGGCCTTCATAAAAATGAAAGAAGCAAGCTGATTGGTTGCTATGGGCAACTGGGCAAGTTTTCCTCTGCACAGGTTTTGATAAATCTCCCCCATCAACTTTATGATGCAAGCATTGTATATGTGAATCAATACAAAATGTATTTGGAATGTCTATTTTCCTTACAAGCAGAGAGCTTCAAAGTTCGAAAAATGCAAAATGTTAAATTTTTTCATCAAATTTTAGAATTTTTCACCAAGAAATTATGCAAGTATCGTTGAAAATTTACCACTAACATATAGTAAAATATATCATGAAAAAACAGTCTCGGAATCAAATTTATAAGTAAAAGCATCCCATAGTTATTAATGCATAAAGTGACAGAGGTCAGATTAGCAAAAAATGCTCCCGTCCTTAGGGTCAAAATGGGCTCCGTCCCCAAGGGGTTAAATCTTCCCCTGGATACAATTGCCAACTCACTTTTTGGGGCAATGTTTCTATCAATGAGCCCAGTCCACAGCTTAATAAGGTCTGTAAACCCTTACCTTTCACCTGCATAATAATTTACATTCTTAGGCTAGTATTAAGATTTGTTATAGTGGTTGTAAGTAGTGTTGCTCGCGAATATTCGCAATTCGAATATTATTCGCGAATATCGCATATTCGCGAATTCGCGAATTTCGCGAATATAGCGCTATATATTCGTAATTACGAATATTCGTTTATTTTTTTTTTTTTATTTTTTTTTTTTTCACAGTACACATCACAGTGATCACCCCTCTCTGCTTCCAGCTTGTGTGGTGTAAAGAAGGCTGTAATACTACTGTGTGAGACTGGCGCGCGAAAATTCGCATATGCGAAAATTAGCATATGCGAAAATTAGCTTATGCTAATGTTCGCATATGCGAATTTACATATTTGCTAATTTTCGCATGCGTGTATTTTCGCATACGCGAAAATAAAACGAGGATATAACGAATATGCGAATATTCGCGAATATATGACGAATATTCGTCCATATATTCGCGAATATTCGCGAATTCGAATATGGCCTATGCCGCTCAACACTAGTTGTAAGTCAGGTGCCTGTGGTCAGGGCCGAACTGGGGCTAAAAACCAGCCCTGGAAAAATTAGCATACCAGCCCCACAGCATTGCATCACTGTGGCAGCTGCCGGCTGCAGGGAAGAGACAGGGAAGCCTGGCATTTGATTTGCACAGAGAGTGCTTCCCATGATTTATATCCTGATGTACTCACGGGCTCCATACAGGAGATTGCGGGGGGGGGGGGGGGGGCCCCATCGTTTGGGACCCCCTGCGATCTAAAACTTATCCTCTATCCTTCGGTTTTTAAACGTGAGATTTGTCCTTTAACTGTAGTTTCATATAAAAAATTGTTAAAGGAAATCTGTCAGTAGTATCACCCACACTAAACCTGTCACAAAGGCTTATAGTGCGGGTGATGCTGATTAAAACGGTACTCACCTTGTCCAGATTCACCCAGCCGTTCCGTCACAAATGGCGTTTTTCTATTTATGCTAATGAGGGCCTCGGGGCATGGGCGGAGCTCTGCCCGACTCATCATTATTCATAACCCCCCTCCCTGCTCCTTTGCCCGTGTTAGTGTATGGCACATCCACCACTTACTGTGTACTCCCGGAGGCGGCATCCCACCTGGCTTTTTACTTTTCAAAGATGGCTGCGGCAGTGAAGCCAAGGGGAATGCCGCTTCCGGGAGTACACAGTAAGTGGCGCATGCCATTAACTCGGGCGAAGGAGCAGGGAGGGGGATTATGAATATTGATGAGCCAGGCGGAGCGGTCACCCGAGGAAGATGAGGTCAGCATGCCCCAAACTCAGATCGGAGCTCCCTCCATGCCCCAAGGCCCTCATTAGCATAATTAGACAAACACGATTTTCGGTGGAACAGCTGGGCGAACCTCTCAAATGTGAATAACGTTTTAAAGGGGTTCTCCGGTGCTTAGACATCTTATCCTCTATCCAAAGGATAGGGGATATTATGCCTGATCGCGGGAGTCCCGCCGCTGGGGACCCCCGGGATCTTGCACGCAGCACCATGTTTGTAATCAGTCCCCGGAGCATGTTCGCTCCGGGTCTGATTACCGACAACCACAAGGCCGGCGGCGTGTGACGTCACGCCTCCGCCCCCTGTGACGTCACGCTCTGCCCCTCAATGCAAGCCTACGGGAGGGGGCGTGATAGCTGTCATGTCCCCTCCCGTACTTGCATTGAGAGGCGGAGGCGTGACGTCACACGGCGTCGGCCTTGTGGTCGTCGGTAATCAGACCCGGAGCGAACACGGACTGATTACAAATGGAGTGCCGCGTGCAAAATCCCGGGGGTCCCCAGTGGGGGACTCCCGCGATCAGGCATCTTATCCCATATCCTTTGGATAGGGGATAAGATGTCTAAGAACCGGAGAACCGCTTTAATCAGCATCAGCTGCACTACAAGCTTGTGTGACAGGTTTAGTGTGGGTGACACTACTGGCAGATTTCCTTTAATTAAAAATAGTAAACAAACAACTTAAATTGCAAAAAAGAAAAAAAGAGAACCAAAATGCCCCCTCCCCTTACAAAATAGTAACAGCAGGTCTTCTCTTCCCAGAACCCACCCCCACCCCACCTACCAAGTCCCCCCTCTCCAGTCTCCACATTATAGGTCCCCTCTCTCCAGCAGCACCCCCCCCCACACACACACACATCACAGGTCCCCCCCTCTCCAGCCCCCACAACACAGGTTCCCCCTCTCCTGCAACCCTCATATCACCCCCCCACATCACGGGTCCACCCCCTCTTAAGCCCCTCACATAACAGGCCTCCCTTCTCCAGAAATCCCCCATCCACATCACAGGTTCCCCCTCTGCAGCAAGCCGGACCCCCAAACCAACCCACATAACAGGACTCCCACCCCCCTACCTCACACATTCGGTTCCCCTTTCCTCTCACCCAGGGATACAGATCTTCCCCCAAGCAGCTGCAGTGACTGTGTGCCAACAGGAGGAAGTGCCAGGAGCAGTGAAAAGACAGAGAGTAGAGGCCGATGTGAGTGTCCTGTCTGTACAGCTCCCAGTACAGACTCTGTAGCCTCCTGACCTCCGCTCACTGTATCAGCCTGTCAGGAGTGTCAGGACCTGTGTGTGATGCTGCAGCTGCGGTGCACACAGGTCCTGACACTCCTGACAGGCTGATACAGTGACTTGTCGGTACACAGGCAGCCTGTCCTCCAGACACTGTCGGCCCACAGGGTGCGCGGCCTACCGGGAATTTTCCCGATATCCCGGTATGCCAGTCTGGCCCTGTGTTACATTATGTCTGTCGCCTGTGATTTGCAAAAAATTATGATTAGTGAGAGAATGCCAGGAAATGTACGGCTGACCATAGGAAAAACATTTTGCAACCCTGGACAGGTCCCTTCTGTGTTACAGCTCAAGTTCATGTGAAAAAAAAAACTTAAAGCTTTCACTTGTATCATCCCAGATACACAGCCTTCCTTCATGCTTGGTAATAATACAACATGGTGGGATTTGTAGTGCTACAACTATAATCAGTTCATTACTCTGTCATGTGTCTTAAACAAACCTTTTAGATGCTGCCAAGATATAGCAGGACAACCAGAAGCAACAAAAGATCAAGAAAGTCTGGAGAATAATCCTGTTCAACATCCACACCCTTAAACTAGATCGAACTGGCAGCGAGGAAGGATCACAAGCAATGGCTTAGCCATTAGACATGTCCTGAACAAAGGATATTCTACTGTATCATATGGAAACTAATATAGAGCAGAATTATAACAGATACAAACATGATAAGATAGATACCATATATACTCGAGTATAAGCCGACCCGAGTATAAGCCGAGGCCCCTAATTTCAACCCAAAATCCCAGGAAAAGTTATTGACTCGAGTATAAGCCTAGGGTGGGAAATACATCATCCCCCCTGTCATCATCCAGACCCCCGTCATTAACATCATCATCACCGCCTGTCATCATCCAGACCCTCATCATCATCACCTGTCATCATCCCCTTGTCATCATCCCACACCCCCCCTTCATCATCCCCCTGTCATCATCCCCACCCCCCTTCATCATCCCCTTGTAATCATATCACACCCCCCCTTCATCATCCCCTTGTCATCATCCCCACCCCCCTTCATCATCCCCTTGTAATCATATCACACCCCCCCTTCATCATCCTCTTGTCATCATCCCCACCCTCCTTCATCATCCCACACCCCCCCTTCATCATCCTCTTGTCATCATCCCACACCCCCCCTTCATCATCCTCTTATCATCCGCCCTCAGTGGTCTTCAACCTGCGGACCTCCAGAGGTTTCAAAACTACAACTCCCAGCAAGCCCGGGCAGCCATCGGCTGTCCGGGCTTGCTGGGAGTTGTAGTTTTGAAACCTCTGGAGGTCCGCAGGTTGAAGACCACTGCGGCCTTCGACATCATCCAGCCCCCTCTCACCCCCTTTAGTTCTGTACAGTACTCACCTCCGCTCGGCGCTGGTCCGGTGCTGCAGGACTGTCCGGAGAGGAGGTCGTCCGGTGGGATAGTGGTTCCGGGCTGCTATCTTCACCGGGGGCGCCTCTTCTCCGCGCTTCGGGCCCGGAATAGAGGCGTTGCCTGGACGATGACGCAGAAGTACGTTGGTAATGAACATACCTCTGCGTCGTTGTCAAGGCAACGTGACTATTCTGGGGCCGGGCCCGAAGCGCTTAGAAGAGGCCTCCCCGGTGAAGATAGCAGCCCGGAACCACTATCCCACCGGACCACCTCCTCTCCGGACAGTCCTGCAGCACCGGACCAGCGCCGAGCGGAGGTGAGTACTGTACAGAACTAAAGGGATTGAGAGGGGGCTGGATGATGTCGAAGGCCGCAGTGGTCTTCAACCTGCGGACCTCCGGAGGTTTCAAAACTACAACTCCCAGCAAGCCCGGACAGCCGATGACTGCCCGGGCTTGCTGGGAGTTGTAGTTTTGAAACCTCTGGAGGTCCGCAGGTTGAAGACCACTGCGGGTGGAGAGTTCACTC
Organism: Hyla sarda; assembly: GCF_029499605.1. NCBI lineage: Eukaryota > Metazoa > Chordata > Amphibia > Anura > Hylidae > Hyla > Hyla sarda. The sequence continues at coordinate 76,848,354 of NC_079200.1, read as the reverse complement.
GAGTATAAGCCGAGGGGGGTGTTTTCAGTACGAAAAATGGTGCTGAAAAACTCGGCTTATACTCGAGTATATACGGTAGATAGATATGAGATAGATAGATAGAAAGAAAGATAAAAACTGTAGATACAAACAAGAGAAATTGGGGCTCCGTGCTAGCCTAGGAGAGGCATAGTCATATTGTAGGGTCCATCCCAAATGAGATCACCTTATCGTGATGGGATACTGTACACTATTTGCCAAATGGTAAGCTAATACCTCTGTTTTCACTATAGCAGTTTTCATATATAGCATTTGTGGTGGCCCAGTACAGGAGGTACACCCCTGAACGCTTGCTGTCCTGTCAGGCAGACTCTATTTTGGCGTCCCTCTTTAATCTTTGCAATGTAAATGGTTAATTATACCTTGTGTTATCTATTATAATGTCTTTATACTTTTGGTAGAGGGTGTGATGCAGAGCAGATGGAATTACCTTAGGGGAAAATGGCATTACCCCTTGTATTTGTGAGGCCAGGGCGTGGTTTATCCTCAAGGTATACTGCTGGATTCTGGGATAGGCACAGGGGCAATATTGACTCCGACACCAAGTTATAGACAAAGGTAGCTTTACTGAGTGACAGATGGAACAGTCTATACAGCTTAGCCAGGCCCACGGAGGTGACCAGTGACTTCAGAGACCTCAGAGCTGAGCTCAAAGAGAGCAAAGAGACTTATATAGAGGAGACACTGGTGGGATCCCATAGGTCACCCTTAGGCCACATGGTCACTGACACCTCGCTGGGTTACACCCACATGACAACAGGTTAACTACATGACAAATATTCTTAAATGGTAACTCTCATTAAAACTAATTTTTGCTATTCAACTCCTTATGGTAAATAAAAAATATTTGTAATATACTTGGTTTTAAAAATGTTTTTGTTTTCTGTTTTATTTGTGCTTAAAAAAGCTCAAGAGCACATGGAAACATAGAAACATAGAATGTGTCGGCAGATAAGAACCATTTGGCCCATCTAGTCTGCCCAATAATCTGAATCCTATCAATAGTCCCTGGCCCTATCTTATATGAAGGATAGCCTTATGCTTATGCCATGCATGTTTAAACTCCTTCACTGTATTTGCAGCGACCACTTCTGCAGGAAGGCTATTCCATGCATCCACTACTCTCTCAGTAAAGTAATACTTCCTGATATTACTTTTAAACCTTTGCCTCTCTAATTTAAAACTATGTCCTCTTGTGGTAGTTTTTCTTCTTTTAAATATGCTCTCCTCCTTTACCGTGTTGATTCCCTTTATGTATGTAAAAGTCTCTACCATATCCCCTCTGTCTCTTCTTTCTTCCAAGCTATACATGTTAAGGTCCTTTAACCTTTCCTGGTAAGTTTTATCCTGTAATCAATGTACTAGTTTAGTAGCTCTTCTCTGAACTCTCTCTAGAGTATCTATATCCTTTTGGAGATACGCCCTCCAGTACTGTGCACAATACTCCAAGTGAGGTCTCACTAGTGTTCTGTACAGCGGCATGATCACTTCTCTCTTTCTACTGCTTATACCTCTCCCTATACATCCTGCTGCTCTATTACATTGTCTTCCTATCTTTACGTCTTCTGAAATAATTACTCCTAAATCCCCATCTCATACACAGACTTTGGACCAAAGCCCAAACACAGGAAATTCAGCCTGGAGTGCTGAGGAGGGGGGGGGGGGGGGGGAGGGTGTCCAACCAACAGCATACGGCAGTTAAGTGTGAGAGGAGCTATGATTGGATGAGGCTGGACACCCCCCCTCAGCATTCCAGGCTGCACTTCCTGTGTTTGGGCTTCGGTCCAAAGTCTGTGTATGAGATGGGGAAAAATGTGCTCTTGAGCTTTTTTAAGCACATATAAAACTTAATTTTTTTCTAAACAAAGTATATTAGAAATATTTTGTATTTACCATAAGGAGTGCAATAGCAAAAATTAGTTTTAGTGGCCATTTAAAGGTGCAACACTCTTATATAAAATACATAGCATAAAACCAATTGTACAAAGGGAACAGGTAAAGGGAGCCCGGGGGGACACTGCAGGGAGGCTGCCTGACAGGGCAGCGAGGGTACAGTGGTACAACTCATCAACTCCTCTACTAGGCTACCACATACAGTGACCCCCCGACATACAATTGCCCCGACATATGATCAAATCGACATACGATGGCATCTCAGAGGCCATCGCATGTCGATGTCAGCATCAACACACGATGCTTTTTTATGTCGGGGCCATCGCATTAAGTTCTATCCGGCAGCGCAAAATGCTTAAGCTGCTGCTGGATAGCAGCTTAATGTTCCCCGTGTGGTGTGGTGAGTATTACTTACCCCTCCACGATGCTCCGGGGTGCCCTTCAGGTCCAGGGCTGGTCCTCCGGTGTCTTCTTGGCCCTCTCCGGTGACATCAATACGAAGCCGTGCACGCCGTCCCGTCATCCAATAGGAACGGCGTATGCAGCGGTGTAATGATGTCGCTATGCAGGCCCAGTAAGGCCTTGCGGAAGACAGCGGAGGACCGGAGAAGACAGTGGAGGATTGGTGAAGACCAGGAGAGCCCAGCAGAGGACCGGAGAAGACAAGGAGAGCCCAGCGGAGGCCCGGGGTCACCATCGGTAGCGGCAGGGACACCATCGGGAGCAGCGGGACGCGGTCCAGAGCGGCGGGGACAGGTGAGTAAATAAATAAAGCTTCCTATACTTTACATTGCACGAATACCTCAACATACGATGGATTCGACAAACGATGGCTCGTTTGGAACGAATTACCATCGTATGTTGAGGGACCACTGTACTGTTATGTGCCTTTAAATAATGTTACCAAGTGTTGTAACCAAGGAAGGTACCAGTGATCACGTGACTAACAGGATGACCTATAGGACCCCTGCAGAGTCTCCCTCATATAAACCCTGGGAGAAGCTAGCCAGGCAGTCTTAGCTGCGTTACAGTGAAGTCAAGTCCTGAGAGAGTGTCTGGTGTCCTGAGGAGGCCCAAGGCCTACCATGCAGCCAGGCTTCCACTAATACAGTGCCCCACAGGTGAAGGTTAACACCTGGTAAGCAACTTGGCGTCGGAGTCATTATTTGCCCCGTGCCTAGCCCAGAATCCAGTGGCATACCTTCGGGTGTTGCAGAGGTTAAACCACACCCTGGCATCATGAACACAAGGGGTTAGTGCCATATGACCCTAGGGTAATAGCATCTGTCCTCCATCACACCCTCACCGCAACTTATGGCATCCCACGAACATTATACAGGTGTGCGCCTTATGCAAAATGTACCCCCCCCCCCAGTCTGAACTGTGTCCAGTATTGCAGGCAAAAACAATTGCAGCGAAAAAAAGTGCACCAGAAAGTGTACGGGACTTTGTCAGTGAAATCTGTTTATTGCAAGGCACTTGTGAAATAGAGGAGGAGGTGAAGAAAAGTCTGTTATCTGCTGTGAACCGTAAAAGAATTGTGCCTGCCATGTGTAAAATACAAGCCGAAGTTATGTTGCGTAACAAAGTGCTGGCTGTACCTGAAAGAGTTAAAGATGTACAGGAGAAGCACGTGAAAATGTGCCGCGCTGGTCAGCATCCCGCCCCTGGGACCATTCCCCGAGTCCTAGGTGGAACTTGAAAGATCCACCCCTTGTTGCTGGGGGAGCGGAAGTCAGCGCTGCACCATTGACGTACTTCCGTCCGGTGGCCATCTTATAGTCCACTATAAAAGAAACAGTGCCGCTGGTGCTCTTCAGTTTGCCGGAAGTCTGTGGAGAGAGCAACATGGTAGAACAAGCAAACACGAGTGCCAAGATGGTGACCATCGCCCGAAAAGTTGTCACAACGCAGATGTTTCAAGAGTTAGCCAACCGGCTGCAGAGGATCTCCATTGGGGCCCGAGAACAACGGAGAGTGGCCAGCAACTAAGGCCGGTGGAATGCCTGCATCCTCCAGAGGAGCGTCGCCGATGAGGCTGTCCTTACACCACCGGACCTGGGGATCCTGGGCGGAGATCCAATACGGAGGAATTGGAAGTGAGTACCCCAGCTGAGGCTGCTTTCTCTACCCCTTCATCTGCCCTGAGCCTGCCCCCCAGGTCCAGAAGTCCACAGCACACCCCTGGTCACCACCACTGCCCCGGGGGCTATTTTGCGATGAGCCGAGAGTTATCCAGTACATGAGAGAACACCTTCTAACCCTGCCAGGGAAGCCCCTTCCCCCAGTTCCGATGGCCCAGTCCAAGAGGGCTAAGCAGGGGGTCCATTTGGCTGCATTAGTGTAGGACATGAGGGCACAAAGAAGGAAGGAGTATGGGCCAAAGTTGATGCCATATGAAGTGCGCCAAGCGCAACAGTAGGAGGCAAAAACCCTTGAGGCCCTGTACATTAGGATGCTAGACCACCCCCGAGCGGGAGAGCCACCCCTAGAGAGGCGCAGAGCCACTAAGCCATTAAGTTTGATAGAGTGCGGGGGTTTGGCAACCTCATGGACTGCCGTCACGGGGGAACCATCCTAGTAAATAGAAGAGCAGTCAAGAGAGACTATCTCCCACTACATTTGCATTCTCTGGAGAGCGGGGAGATAGTGGAATTTACTCCGGTCAACAGCATGAGAGGAGAATGGGCAGCAGCGGTGACCCATCCAGAGAACCCAACACAACTCCCCTTCGCCTGCTTCCCATCGAACGACTGGGAGGACCCCTTTGGCTTGCTGTCTCCTAAGTCCAGGGGGACCTGTCAAAAGGAGGAAGAAACTTATCTGCCCGAGGCTCCTGTCATGGCACCGAAGTACCAACTCAAGTCATCAACAGATGTGCCCAAACCTACTCCTGTCACTGAGGAGGTTTTGCCTACTCACCGGGCACCAACTAAAGTGCATCAGCCTACTTCGGCTGAGGAGGAGGTTTGGCCGGCCCAACAGGCACTGACACCTTGTCCCCCAGTGGCGCAAGCTGCTGCTGTGCCAATGGTAGTCACTGTGAGTCCTACCGAGTCCACATTGTCCCGAGTGAATTGGAACACTCATGTCAGTCCTTTGGAGGGGGGCACAGTCCTGTGGTCCCTGTTACATGTCCCAGCTTAGGAAGTAGTCAAACAGGCGAGGCTGACTTTCATGTGTAATCCTTTTGTTTTGTATTATTTAGTTGAGAGACTGACTTTGTTTTTGTGGAAGTACCACTTTAGTTTTTTTCAGGTTATGCAGCGTTCAAGAAAAGTGCCTGGTGGACTAACCAAGAACTCTTTGAAACCATTTTGTGTAAGTTCATGTGCCTGGCTTACAGCCGTGATACTTTACTACAGATTTCTCTCTACCACAACTGTGGAGCGGTACTCCTAAACTATTTGCAGAGTAATATGCTGATTATTCTTTTTCACAAGTGAATGCAATTATGATTGACAGAGCTACTGTGTATATAGGTATCTTTCTCAAGTGTTGTAAAAAAATCTTTTATTACTGCTAGTCCTAATGTTTTGGGGAGAAGTAGCTAAAAGCTGAAGGGCTCCATTAGCACAGGCATCAGGGTAGAGAGCCTCAGACAGCCCGATCCGAACTCATCCTTGTTCACCAAAAGCATTAACAAGACCAAAAGAGCCTCATATGTTTTTGTTTCATTTGTCCCAGTTGTCAACCCTAAAAGATGGAGCATGTAAGAATGTTAATTGTAAAGCCACATGGACTCTTCCCCAGTTTATCAGCCCTGTTAAGGACATTGGCTCAATGCCCCAGAAACTGTCCCTATTGTTGTTACATGGCCTCAGTGGCCCCCTTATTTTCATCTTCCCTCTAGGACTGGGTGCCAAGGACGGCTGTTGTTAAGAGGGGGAGTTTGTGGTGGCCCAGTACAGGAGTTGCACCCCTGTACTCTTGCTGTCCTGTCAGGCGGACTCTATTTTGCTGTCCCCTGAGTCCCTCTTTAATCTATGTAATGTAAATGGTTAATTATACCTTGTATTATAATTATAATGTCTTTATACTGTTATGTGCCATTAAATACTGTTACCAAGTGTTGTAACCAAGGAATGTACCAGTGATCATGTGACTAATAGGGTGACCTATAGGACCCCTCCAGAGTCTCCCCCATATAAACCCTGGGAAGAGCTAGCTAGTCGGTCTTAGCTAAGCTACAGTGAAGTCAAGTCCTGAGAGAGTGTCTGATCTCCTGAGGAGGCCCAAGGCCTACCACGCAGCCATGCATCCACTAATCCAGTGCCCCACAGGTGAATGTCAACACCTTGTAGTCAGTGTGAAGTCAGTCTAGTCAAGTCAGTCAAGATCAGTCTGTACCAAATCAGCATGGGCCTGCAGCAAATTGTCCAAATCCACTATAAGTACCAGCGAACCTAGAGTCTCTATAGTTGCTGGTCACCTCCTTGGGCCTAACTGACCTGTCAAGATTATTACAGTTGTCCACCTCAGTAAAGCTGCTGTTGTTCAGTAACTTGGCATCAGAGTCATTATTTGCCCCATGCCTAGCCCAGGATCCAGCGGCATACCTTCGGGTGGTGCAGAGGTTAAACTACGCCCTGGCTTCATGAACACAAGGGGTTAATGTCATCTGCCCCTAGGGTAATAACATCTGCCCTCCATCACACCCTCACCACACTTAGTGCTAGCAGTGTGCTGCTGTTATCCTCTTGTTTGTATTTGTAGTTCAGCCACAGCAGCTTGCGCCTGTATATTTAGTTCATGTAATAGTTGTGTATTAGGAAGTGCTGCCCAACTTTTGCTTTTTAGAGAGGTAGATAGATAGATAGATATGAGATAGATAGACAAACAGAAAAAAAAATTGATATGAGATAGATAGATAGATGGATAGATAGATACAAATCCAGACTCCAGTAGCACATAGACTTGGTGAAAAAAGCTGATATTTATTCCATAACCGGTTTAACCCTTTAAGGACCATTTCCATTTTCAATTTTTCCTCCTTAACTTTAAAAAATCATAACTCTTTAAATTTTTCACCTAAAATTCTATATGATGGCTTATTTTTTGCGTCACTAATTCTTCTTTGTAATGACATTAGTCATTTTACCCAAAAATCTACGGTGAAACGGGAAAAAAAGTCAATGTGCGACAAAATTGATGAAAAAACACTATTTTGTAAGTTTTGGGGGCTTCCGTTTTTACACAGTACATTTTTCAGCAAAAATGATACCTTATCTTTATTCTGTAGGTCCATACGGTTAAAATGATACCCTACTTGTATAGGTTTGATTTTGTATCACTTCAGAAAAAAATCATGAATACATGCAGGAAAATTTATACGTTTAAAATGTTTTTCTGTGTTCAGGGCGCTATGAGGGCTCATTTTTTGTGCGGTGATCTGAAGTTTTTAGCGGTACGATTTTTGTTCTGATCAGACTTTTTGATCACTTTTTATTCACTTTTTTGTGGTATAAAAAGTGATCAAAAATGCGCTATTTTGGACTTTGGAATTTTTTTGCGCGTACGTCATTGAACGTGCGGTTTAAAAAGTGGTATATTTTTATAATTCTGACATTTCCGCATGTGGCGATACCACATTTATTTTTATTTACACTGTGTTTTTTTTATTCTTGGAAATGCCAGGTGATTCAAACTTTTATTAGGGGAAGGGATAATTGAAAGGGTTAATGATTTTTTTTCACTTTTTTAATGCAATATTATAGCTCCTATAGGGATTGGGGATAAGATGTCTGATTGCGGGGGTCCGCTGTTGAGACCCCCCCGATCTCCCTGCAGCCCCCGCATTCTATGCGTGTTGAATCTCCAGTTTCGGGACTGGGGACGTGACGTCACGCCACGCCCCCTCTATTCATGTTTATGGAAGGGGGCGTGACGGCTGGTATAAGTTATACATCTTCTGTATATAGTGATTTGGATCATGCTGGTATAACCTGGGTATATACTGTATATAATTATATATATACAGCTGGTATAAGTTATATATCTCCTGTATATAGTGATATGGACCATGCTGGTATAACCTGGGTATATACTGTATATAATTATATATATACAGCTGGTATAAGTTATATATCTCCTGTATATAGTGATATGAACCATGCTGGTATAACCTGGGTATATACTGTATATAATTATATATGTACATCTGGTATAAGTTATATATCTCCTGTATATAGTGATATGGACCATGTTGGTATTAGTGTTGCTCGCGAATATTCGCAATTCGAATTTTATTCGCGAATATCGCATATTCGCGAATTCGCGAATATTCGCGAATATAGCGCTATATATTCGTAATTAGGAATATTCGTTTTTTAATTTTTTTTATTTAATTTTTTTTCACAGTACACATCACAGTGATCATCCCTCTCTGCTTCCAGCTTGTGTGGTGTAAAGAAGGCTCTAATACTACTGTGTGAGACCGGTTTGCGAATTTTCGCATATACGAAAATTTACATATGCTAATTTTCGCATATGCGAATGTTCGCATATGCTAATTTTCGCACAACGCGAATATTCACATATGCGAAAATACAACGAGAATATTACGAATATGCGAATATTCGCGAATATGACGAATATTCGTCCATATATTCGCGAATATTCGCAAATTCGAATATGGCCTATGCCGCTCAACACTAGTTGGTATAACCTGGGTATATACTGTATATAATTATATATGAACAACTGGTATAAGTTATATTTCCTCATCGTCAGGCAGCACACAAGGGATATTCCTAGTTCGCCATCCCGAATCAGGACCATTCCCTAGAATAAAACTCATTAACATAATTACTGGGTTGGGCCAGAGGCCCCATAAAAGGTACCCAGAACACACTGCACCTCGTGTTTTTTTAGTCCTCCTTCCAGATGTGGATCATCCCTACTTCCGAAGGTGTTCTGTAGCCTTGCGGGGTCCTGGCTTCTACTTCACCAGTGCGGGGCCTCTGGTCTATCCTTGCCAGAAAGTCTCCTGGTAAGGATTAAAGGGCCAGTGCGGGGTCTCTGGCCGGAGCGGTACCAGCGCTGATATCCTGGTAAGGTTTACGTATGGGGGTCATTGCGGGGCTCTGGTCTGCTGTCAGGACAAGCCTGGTTTTTGTGGTCACTGCGGGGGCTTTGACTAGGTCCTATCCTAGGAGCTGGTGTTAGCTCCTGGAGTCGGTGCGGGGCTCGGACTCCTGTTGTGGAGACAGAGGTGGCTTGCGGGCCCGGGACAGATAGTCTCTGGCGCCGCTGCGGGGCTCGAGCTTAGTCTCCCCTTGTATAAGGGGTGCTGCGGAGAAGTTTTCTTCTTCATTTTTGTTGCGATCTCTGTTGTGAGTCGCGGCAGCTACTTACCCGTCCTGTAGCCTCTTCTGCTGTCCGGGGCCGGCGGGTCCCTGTATGGATCGTGCTGTGCGCCGCCTCTCTGCTGGGTGCACGCGCTGCCTGTCTGCAGTGGGTCTGTGCGCGGCTCCAGCTCTTTTCCTTGTACTGCTGGAGGGCGCGCGCTGGTGACATCACCGGGTGTGCCAGCACTGCGGGGGGCTGGTGCCAAGGCCTTATCAGGACCGCTTCCTTGCTGCTCTGGTCTCTTTGAGCTGGGCAGCCGGGTTTCGGTTCTGATAAGGTAAGTCTGACTGTTTCCCATTCAGTTATCAGTCCCAGAGGGTTCACTGAATATAGCATTGAATGTGGGGGTTTCTTGTATGTGTCTTCCAGATGTCGTCCGATGCTTCATCAGGGAAGATAAAATCTAGAGCTAAGCACAGGTGCTGCGTCTCTTGTGAGCAGCCATTACCAGATGACTGCCCGTATGAGGACTGTAATCATTGCGCTGCCAGAAAGAAAGCTGCAGCCGTTATTAAAGTGAGAAGTGTATTAGCTGCCTGCAGAACTTGCAGGATGGTTGGCCGTCTGATTTATGTGAAATCTGTTCTCCGCCAGAGGAATCGCCAACCTTGGCTTCGGAAGCAAAATCTTTCTTCTCCTGGTTCCGGGAGAACTTTGCAGAGGACACATCTGTAGTAAAGAAAAAGAAACGGGCTAGGAGGGAAGCTTCCTCCTCTGATTCCGCATCTGTTTCTCCTTGTCCAAAACGCTCTGGTCATAAGAAGAAGAAAAGCAAGAAATATTCTAAAAGATTATCTTCTGATTCCTCTGATTCAGCCTCTTCGGTTGCAGGTCCATCCAGCAAGAGAAAAAGAAAGGGCGGTTGGAAGAGATATTCTTCCTCATCCTCTTCAGTCTCAGAGTCTTCGGATTCCTCTTCAGAAGCTGAATTTATCTCAGAGGATTTCTTCCTTTTCAAGAAGGAAAATGCGGAAGGCCTCATAAAGAAGGTGAAAGGTTGTATGGAGTCAGGGAGACATGAGAAGTCGTCTCAAGATAAGGAAGCATTGTTCTACTTCCCTAAGAAGAAGGCAGCTGTGCTCCCTGGACACCATGTGCTTGAGAGCATAATGGAGAAAGAATGGAGGAAGCCAGACAAGCATATGGACCATGGGTCTAGATTTAAGGCAATGTATAGGTTGAATCCAACGATCTCTGAAGATTGGGATCAGCCTGCTCGGGTGGATCAAGCTATCGCCAGGGTATCCAAGAAGTCCTTCTTCCCAGCAGATGAGTCCATTCTGCTCAAAGATCCAATGGACAAGAAGGCTGATATGTTTTTGAAGAGGTCTCACATTAATATGGCCGCACTGGGTAAGGCTGCCCTGTCTTCAGTGCCAGTATCAAGGGCCTTGCGGCTGTGGCTCAGCCAGCTCTCCCATGATATACAGTCCGGAGTGTCCAGACAGGAGTTGGGACATCAGCTGGCATCTATGAAGTCTACAGCCGAGTATCTTTGTGATTTCTCCTTGGACGTGTTGAAGATCAATGCTAGGAATATGGCAATAGCTAACTCCACGCGCAAGGCAATCTGGTTGAAGCCTTGGTCAGGAGATATTTCATCAAAGTCACACTTCTGTGCCTTGACTTTTCAGCCTGGGAAACTGATTGGAAGACGTTTGGATAAAGTGCTGAAACAGAATAACAGGGATAAGCAACTAGCCCTGCCTCATTCCTTTCGGAAGCCCTTCAGGAAGTTTCAAGGGCAAAGTTCCAGAGCTGGGTTTCGTAGAAAGTACAATTATAAGGGAAAAAAGTTCCAGCCCAGATAACAGGGGAAGGACAAGAAGAGACAGGCCGAAAACCCTAATGTCAAACCAGAGTTCTGACGCCAGCACACCGGATCTGGTGGGAGCAAGATTACTAAGGTTTTCCAAAGAATGGGAAGCGGTAACATCAGATCCATGGGTCCTTCGGATTATCCACAACGGCTACACCTTGGAATTTTTACACCTTCCAAGGGACAGATTTTTAATAAACCAAGATCGAGATCAGAGGGTCCTCGCTCTTCTATCAGAGTTCCGGCAGAAAGGCACGCTCACACTTGTTCGCCCCCGAAGAAGAGTTCCTGGGGGTATACTCACATGTCTTCCCTGTTCCCAAGCAAGATGGCGCCTTATCATAGATCTTCATTTTCTCAACAAACATCTCCTGAAGACCAAGTTCAGGATGGACACGATCAGGTCCCTCTACAGCATAGTCTAGAGAGGAGATGTAATGGTCTGTCTTGACCTCAGAGACGCATATCTCCATGTTCCTATCAGGTCAGAAGACTGAAGATATCTCAGGATAGCACTCCAGATAGGTCAGCGCATTCTCCATTTCCAGTTTCGAGCCCTTCCCTTTGGGTTATCAGCAGCCCGAGAGTGTTCACAAAGCTGGTAGTGGTTCTTGTGGCTTCCCTCCGTCTGCAGAAGATTCGTATTGTGCCATACCTAGACGATTGGCTGATCATAGCCAGCAACTCAGAAGTACTGAAATAGCATCTTCGGATCTGCCTACAACTACTAGAGAATGTAGGATTTTTGGTGAGCTATCAAAAGTCCAGACTAACTCCAGCATCTCGGACACAATTTTTAGGTCTGATCATGGATTTGCTTCAGATGAAGATTTTCTTGCCATAGGAGAAGGTTGGCCAGATAAGAGACCTGGTGCTAAGTTTATGCCGGGAACTAAGAGTTACCATCAGGAAGGCCATGAGTATTCTGGGGGTGCTGACGGCCTCAATAGAAGCTGTGCCCTGGGCGAGAGCTCACTTCAGAACGTTTCAGTTGCAGATTCTGAAGTTATGGGACAAAGATTGGACTTCTCTAGCAACCTTCATTACAGTGTCGGTTGAAGTACGCCGGAGTCTTTTGTGGTGGACGGTCCGAGACAACCTTCTGCGGGGGAAGGATTTTCTTTTCAGCCAGCAAGTATGTATCACCACAGATGCCTCTGCCACCAGGTGGGGTGCCCATTTAGAGGAGAAGTGGATCCAAAGGTCCTGGTCAACAGTGTTAAGTTCAAGATCCTCAAACTTCCGCGAGTTATTGGCCGTATTGTTGGCCCTCCGTCAATTCGAGCACTATGTCGTCAGAAGATCTGTGGTAATAAGGATGGACAACGCGACGGCAGCGTTCTATGTGAAAAAGCAGGGAGGCACCCGGTACCTTTCACTACAGAGGCTTTGCGAACAGATCATGGCATGGGCAGAACCAGTGGTGTCGGAGCTGAGAGCTGTGCATATCAAGGGGACCTTGAATCAACAAGTGGATCTTCTGAGCAGGGAGACACTCTTGCCTACGGAATGGGCTCTAAATCCAGTATACTTCAGGAGTCTGGTGGACAGTTGGGGGCATCCAGAACTGGACCTCATGGCCACGTGCCAGAATCGGCAGTTGGAGAGATTCGGTTCCCTGAGGACCAGGGATCAGCCGGAGGTCCTCGACGCATTTTCCATTCGGTGGAACAAGAGGTTCCTCTACATATTTCCTCCTCTTCCAGTCCTTCCCAGGGTCCTCAGCAAGATCTTGAGAGAACACCCTACGGTGATCCTGGTGACACCATTCTGGCCACGCAGAGCCTGGTTCCCGGTGGTCCTACAGCTCGCGGACGGAAATTTCTTCAGATTGCCCGAAGTTCCGGACCTGCTAGTTCAGAAGGGATTCCTCCACCCTCACCCAGGGAGGATACATCTTACAGCATGGTTCCTGAAAGGGAAAGATTAATACGGCAAGGATTCTCTAATGAAGTGGTGGATACCTTAATGTCATCCAGAAGGTCCTCCACGAATTTTGTGTATTCCAGGCTATGGAAGAGATTCCAGGTCTGGCTTTCACAGTCAGGCTGCCAGATCTCGGTCAGAGCCATTCTGCAATTCCTGCAAGAGGGTTATGAAAAAGGACTTAACCAAATACTCTCGAGGTACACATGACGGCCATCAACGCCATGACTGATGGGTCATTTGCAGGTGAACCTCTCATCAATAGGTGTTTCAAGGCTCTGAGCAAGTTAAGACCGACTGTTCGTCCACCGGTAGCCACCGGGGATTTGACCTTGGTATTAAATGCCTTGGTAGAAGCTCCCTTTGAGCCGATTGAGGACATCGACTTGAAGTTGCTGTCTATGAAGTTGGTATTTCTAATTGCTGTTACGTCGGCGAAGAGAGTAGGAGAGCTCCAAGCTCTGTCCTCCAGGGAGCCCTACCTAAAGATCTTGTCAGATGGAGTTAGAAGAACGTTGCCTACATTCCGCTCGAAGGTAGACACAACTGCTAACATTAATAAGGAAGTTTTCTTGCCAGTCTCCAGAGTCTGAAGAACTACAGAGATTGCATCGCTTGGATGTAAAACGTACCTTATCCTGTTATCTTCAGAGAACACAGGAGTTCCGGAAGGAAGAAAATCTGTTTGTACTACCGTCGGGTGCCAACAGAGGAAACAAGGCATCAAAGGATACTTTGGCTAGATGGATTAGAATGACAATTGTGAAAGCATACTCTGGTGAGGGGAGGGATCCCCCAGCACCCTTAAAGGCGCACTCAACACGCTCCACCGCTGCCTTGTGGGCAGAGAGAGCGCAAGTGCCGTTAATGGACATCTGTAATGCAGCTTCCTGGTCCTCTTCCTCAACTTTCGCAAGACACTACAGGCTGGATTTCCAGAACCTAAACCCAGCCTTCAGTTTCGGAGTGTTGCCTGCAGCATGTAAAGAATAAACCCCCCCCTTTGGTTTCTATTTTAGATCCCTTCTGTGCTGCCGGATGGACGATGAGGAAAGTTGGTATTTTACTTACCGTAATTCTACTTTCCTCGAGTCCCGAAGGCAGCACAATACCCACCCAATAAAATTGTTTATTTGCAGTCTATCGGTCTATATTCTGTATATAGTGATATGGACCATGCTGGTATAACCTGGGTATATACTGTATATAATTATATATGTACAGCTGGTATAAGTTATATATCTCCTGTATATAGTGATATGGACCATGCTGGTATAACCTGGGTATTTACTGTATATAATTATATATGTACAGCTGGTATAAGTTATATATCTCCTGTATATAGTGATATGGACCATGCTGGTATAACCTGGGTATATACTGTATATAATTATATATGTACAGCTAGTATACGTTATATATCTTCTGTATATAGTGATATGGACCATGCTGGTATAATCTGGGCATATACTGTATATAATTATATATGTACAGCTGGTATGAATTATATATCTTATGTATATAGTGATATGGACCATGCTGGTATAACCTGGGTATATACTGCATATAATTATATATGTACAACTTGTATAAGTTATATATCTTCTGTATATAGTGATATGGACCATGCTGGTATAATCTGGGTATATACTGTATATAATTATATATGTACAGCTGGTATAAGTTATATATCTTTTCTATATAGTGATATGGATCATGCTGGTATAACCTGGGTATATACTGTATATAATTATATATGTACAGCTGGTATAAGTTATATATCTTCTCTATGTAGTGATATGGACCATGCTGGTATAACCAGGGTATATACTGTATATAATTATATATGTACAGCTGGTATAAGTTATATATCTTCTGTATTTAGTGATATTGATCATGCTGGTATAACCTGGGTATATACTGTATATAATTATATATGTACAGCTGGTATAAGTTATATATCTTTTCTATATAGTGATATGGATCATGCTGGTATAACCTGGGTATATACTGTATATAATTATATATGTACAGCTGGTATAAGTTATATATCTTCTGTATATAGTGATATGGACCATGCTGGTATAACCTGTGTATATACTGTATATAATTATATATGTACAGCTGGTATAAGTTATATATCTCCTGTATATAGTGATATGGACCAAGCTGGTATAACCTGGATATATACTGTATATACTTATATATGTACAGCTGGTATAAGTTATATATCTTCTGTATATAGTGATATGGACCATGCTGGTATAACCTGGGTATATACTGTATATAATTATATATGTGCAGTTGGTATAAGTTATACATCTTCTTGTATATAGTGATATGGATCATGCTGGTATAATCTGGGTATATACTGTATATAATTATATATGTACAGCTGGTATAAGTTATATATCTTCTGTATATAGTGATATGGACCATGCTGGTATAACCTGGGTATATACTGTATATAATTATATATGTACAGCTGGTATAAGTTATATATCTTCTGTATATAGTGATATGGACCATGCTGGTATAACCTGTGTATATACTGTATATAATTATATATGTACAGCTGGTATAAGTTATATATCTTCTGTATATAGTGATATGGACCAAGCTGGTATAACCTGGGTATAATCTGGTATATACTGTATACTGTGTTGTACCACATTCTGTATGTTATAAAAAAAGTATGTGAAATATATATGACATTTATAGTAGTATGTTGCAGGCGTTCGCTGCCTTATCTTGCAGTATCTTCTTATCTTTGCCCCTGAAGCTCTGGGAAATATTTAGTGTTTTGTTCATTGGAAAACAAATATAAAGCGCTGAGGGCGTAGAGTTTGTTTTTCTCCAGTAAGGTTATTGATGAACAGTAAGTTATGAACATAAAATTCTCTTTGTATAGATATTAGTTCTGAGGTAAAAGATTTAGATTTAGCGCTCCTGTCCTTTCATGCCATCTGTACCTTTTTTCCAGGATTTACTTGTGACTTCAGGACATAACAAGTAGCACTGTCGGCTCCTCTGCATCTCTCACACGGAATCCCCCATCTAATTATAAATCTAATACAGTGACACCCCCCCCGACCTAGGATGGCCCCGACATCAGAGGCCATCGCATGTTGAAGGCAGCATCAACATACAATGCTTTTTTATGTCGGGGCCATCGCGTAATCCCCGTTTACGGTGCCCCGTGTGGCCCGCTGATGATCACTTACCTGTCTTTGGGGCTCTGGCGCTTCCTCTTCAGGATCCCCTGTATCGTCGGCGCTCTCCATCATCGTCATCATGTCGCTGCGCACGCCGTCCCATCATCCAATAGGAGCGGCGTGCGTAACGACGTGATGTCGACGGAGAGCGAGGATGCCGGGGAAGCAGAGGCCTTGCCAGAGCGTCGGTGACACCTCGGGGACGCGGCGACAGCGATGGACGGCGACATCCCGGGCAGCGGTGACAATCCGGAGCGGCGGGGACACGTGAGTATAACCTCCAATACCAGTGGTCTTCAACCTGCGGACCTCCAGATGTTGAAAAACTACAACTCCCAGCATGCCCGGACAGCCGTTGGCTGTCCAGGCATGCTAGGTGTTGTAGTTTTGCAACATCTGGAGGTCCGCAGGTTGTAGACCACTGTCCTATACTTTACATTGCGCGGATCCCTCAACATACGATGGTTTCAACAAACGATGGTCCATTTGGAACGGATTACTATCGTATGTTGAGGGACCACTGTATTGTCCTGCATAGCACACATGGTTGGATTAAAGTTTTGGGAGTTCTCTAAGCAAAACTTGTGGATAAGTTCTTTTTGATTTGGAGGAAATGTAGAGTTATACTGATGGCTATATAAAAATAAAAATAGTTGTTACTAACAGTACCATATTGGGGGAGATTTATCAAAACCTGTGCAGAGGAAGAGTGGTGCAGTTGCCCATAGCAACCAATCAGATTGCTTCTTTCATTTTCCACAGGCCTCTTTAGAGGCCTGTGGAAAATGAAAGAAGCAATCTGATTGGTTGCTATGGGCAACTGCACCACTCTTCCTCTGCACAGGTTTTGATAAATCTCCCCCATTGTCCCCATGTAACAGTTCTATGCGGTGTTCACGGCACTGTTCTGTGTTTGAATTTTAATGTAATACTGTGCTAAATAGTGGCACCATAAAATACTCACATAGTGCCAAAGTGTGCCTAGGTTATACTGTAACACAGTGCTCATATAACTGTGCTGTATTTTGGATAAGTAAAAAGCCCCCATTGTGCCTAAATAATACAACCATAAAGTGGCACATAAGAGAACCCAGCCCACATCATATACTCCCATACAGTGAAATTATAATTGTGCTGAACAGTTTGTTAGTAATACCAAGATACTATGCCTAGGCAATACTCCCCTAGGGCGCAATGATCATGGTTGCAGGTGCTATGACCGCAACTGGACCCACCCGAAGATTTGGGACATGTGTCCTCGAGTGCAACTTTTCACTTTGTTGTGTGTCTTTAAGATAGGACAGAGACGGTGGCTTCAGCCAGAGCGCCAGGAGCTGTGGGGAAAATGATGGCCAGGTGAGTGATATTTTTTCTCCATTGGGCTTACAGTATGGGGACATTGTAGAGGCAGTGTGAAGTGGCCTTCTACTATATAGGGGCAGAATGACGGGACCTACTACTATATGGGGGCACAGCCAGACCTATACTACTTTTTTGGAGCACAGAAGAGGCCTTATACTATATGAGGGGCAAGAAAGGGAGCCAAAGTATTATATGGGAGCACAGAAGGGATCGAACTAATACACTGGGGCACAGAAGAGGCTTAACTACTAAATATATATATATATATATATATATATATATATATATGTATTGTTATTTATTTTATTTTTATTTTTTCCCTTACTTAATGTGTTCGTTGTTTTGTCAGTTTGATCATGTCTGAAGAAAGGGTCAGATCGATCCTGAAGCGCGTTCCATAAATTAATCGCTACGTTTTTGTACACTACTCTCTTATCATTTTGTGGCAATGCTTGCCAGCAGTGTCTTTGATCCATACTTGCTTGTCCCAATATTTTCAACCTATAGTGCGGTAGCAAGGGGGAGCTGCAGCCCATTTTGCCTTTTGTTCCTGCTGATTGAAGAGGACTACTACCACCAACATGGTTGGAGCTGAGCCATAGTTGTCCTCACCTGAACTAATTGGATCCTTCACCTTGGAGCACCTCTGGGTGTGTTTTTTTTTGGTAACTACCATATAGAACACATAAGGGGACTTGTAAATGGGGACCCTAACTACTATATAGAGGCAGTGAGGGGATCTACTACTATATAGGGGCAGTGAGAGGGGGCCTATTACTATATGGCGCACAGAGGGGGCCTAATTACTATATGGAGGCACAGAGGGGGCCTAATACCAAAGGGGAGCACATAAGGTTCCATACTAATATATGTGGGCCCTAACTTTTATATAGCGGAAGTGTAAGGGGAGCCTACTACTATATAGGGGCAGCGTGAGTGTGCCTAAGTACTATATGGGGGCACATACAGGCCTAACTACTATATGGGAAAACGGAATGTGCCTAATACCTGTGGGAGCACAGAAGGGGCCTGATGAATATATGAGGGCACAGAAGAGGCCTTCCTGCTATATGGAGTCACAGAAGTGGCCTAATACTTTATGGGCACTATTAGGATATGTCCACACTGCGGAATTCCCGCAGAGTGAACATTAGCATCTGCGTGAATGGGTCTTCCGCGATACCCGTTCACACTGCGGAATTTCAGCGGAGGACAATTGTTCCGCGCAAAGAAAGAACGTTCATTCTTTGCACGGAAGTCCGCGAGCACTGCATAGCCGTCAATGGTGACGGCGCAGTGCCGCATAGTCCTACCGCTGTCACTGGCTGCCAGACTGAATCTCCGCTCGCTGAATTCCACGAGCGGAGATTCAGCTACAAATCCGTAGTCTGAACATACCCTTACTGTGTGGGGCAATACAGATAGACAATATGTAAAAAGGCAAAGATGGTGCTGGAGTGAGAAGCCTAAAGTATTTTTTCTAACACATTCTGTCAAATGTGATCAGAAGAAGTCTTTATGATGGCCAGCTGGAGAAGGAAAAATAAAGTGAACAATTCAAATCAGAGAAGAAGCCCACGGTGAGTCACTGCATGTAACTGGATGGAACTACACTGACTGTAACTACTCACCTGATACTACCATAGCGTGCCACATAAGTTAAAGGAGTAGTCCAGTGGTGAACCCAGTGGTGAACAACTTATCCCCTATCCTAAGGATAGGGGATAAGTTTGAGATCGCGGGGGTCCGAACGCTGGGGCCCCCTGCGATCTCCTTTACGGAGCCCCGACAGCCCACGGGAAGGGGGCGTGTCGACCTCCGCACGAAGCGGTGGCCGACACGCCCCCTCAATACAACTCTATGGCAGAGCCGAAGCACTGCCTTCGGCAATCTCCGGCTCTGCCATAGAGATGTATTGAGGGGGCGTGTCGGCCGCCGCTTCGTGCGGAGGTCGACACCCGCTATCTGGCCGGAGAGCCTGGCCCCTGTACAGAGAGATCGGGTCGGACCCCCCGCGATCTCACATTTATCCCCTATCCTTAGGATAGGGGATACGTTTTTCACCACTGGACTACCCCTTTAATCATACAGTTCCCAAATAACACTGCCATACAGTGCTCATATAACAGTGCTATACAGTGCATAAGCAATAACACCATTTTGTGCTTATATAATACTAACGTACCATGGTACCACAAAACAGTAACATACAGGGGGAGATTTATCAAAACCTGTCCAGAGGAAAAGTTGCAGAGTTGCCCATAGCAACCAATCAGATCGCTTCTTCCATTCTTCAGAGGCATTTTCAAAAATGAAAGAAGCAATTTGATTGGTTGCTATGGGCAACTCTGCAACTTTTCCTCTGGACAGGTTTTGATAAATCTCCCCCACAGTCCCCAAATTACACTGCCATACACTGCACACACAGATTTTAGTGACGACCACTCATGGTGAATGGGTTGTGGGAGACCCAAAAATGTGAAGAACAATGAGTTAATCCAGTCCTTATATGATGTATCTTTAGTTTTTTTTTAGATCTTTTATTGAATAGAAAACAAAAGTCAAATAAAAGGATACAAATAATAATCTAACTGAAGAATATTATAACACATTTATATACATATATACACACAACTAAACATCAACAAGTCCCAGAACTATGTGCATAGAAGAATGCAGGGGTATCAAAAAGTTCCTAAATGAGGGCAACATGTGCCCAGGAATGTGACCGATAAAAGATATACATTTCACAGGAACTGAAGGCGATGCAAGGAAAAACCACAACGTGGTTAGATACAGTAGATTTGTCTCCCCAGACTTTAAATTGGGGTCTAAATGTTTGTCACTCAGCTTTCCCAGAGACAGATCTAAAAAGAACAGGATGGGAATTTCTTTTTATTTGGAGGGGTAAAGAAAACAAGGAGAAATAACATAGTGCATCAATCCTCCGAATCACGCGGCTATATGCGTTTTTCGTTATTGTTGTCACCTTCTTGTAACACATCTCTGTGCCCCTGCTGGAGCCTTGACCTACTTATAGCAGAACATAACAGTGACCCTGATATATGTATGTAGATATTCTGTAAATAGGCTGGGCAGCGGCCCAAGGTCTGTATTCCGCCCCCGAGGGCCCGACCTTTGCAGAATTCAGAGATTTGACGGCAGGGTTCAGTGTAAACATCTGCATCTCATCTTATCTGATTGGGTCAAGGATCGTGGACTGTGCTGCCTGGAAATGCTGGTGCCAGTGGGTCTGGCAGGATCCAGTGCTGACCGGTTTGTGCGTCTTCTTCGTTAGTCAGAGCTGGGAACACACAGACACCAGTTCATAGGAAAATGTTGTATATATGACACCTGCATTAGTATGGAATGTTACTACATAGTCTACATTTATATTCCATTCTGGTTCTGCAGAAACATCATTTGTAGCTCCATGGCCCAAATGCATAATCTGTAAGAGCGCCCCCTTTGTACTGCGTGTGACTTTTAATTATGTTGTATTCTTAAAGGAGTATTCCAGGAAAAAACGTTTTTATATATATCAACTGGCTCCAGAAAGTTAAACAGATTTGTAAATTACTTCTATTAAAAAATCTTAATCCCTTCAGTACTTATGAGCTTCTGAAGTTAAGGCTGTTCTTTTCTGTCTAAATCCTCTCTGATGACACCTGTCTCGGGAAACGCCCAGTTTAGAAGAGGTTTGCTATGGGGATTTGCTTCTAAACTGGGCGTTTCCCGAGACAGGTGTCATCAGAGAGGATTTAGACAGAAAAGAACAGCCTTAACTTCAGAAGCTCATAAGTACTGAAGGGATTAAGATTTTTTAATAGAAGTCATTTACAAATCTGTTTAACTTTCTGGAGCCAGTTGATATAAAAAAAAAAGTTTTTTCCTGGAATACCCCTTTAAGAGGCAAAGGGGCAATGGTCCCTGCATAATACCAGAGCCCGAGTACAACAGCAGGACTAGTATGTGTCCAAGCAGGCAGGGGGGAAGTTGTTTAATTGGCTTTTTCAGTATGAAATATTGAAAATGTTCTAATGAAAGTAATTGTAAAACCTATTGGTCAAAGGTTTTTGTATCTGACAGTGCACATTTAAGGGAATCTGGGTATTTCTTGGCCTTATTCCCTGGACTTCTCTCTATTAGAAGCTCCCCATTACTTCCAGTTCTTTTCATGCTTGATGTAGGGATTATGTACTTATTTATTGACTGATGCTGGGAATGTCCATGTGAGAGTCCAATAATACCCCCCACAGCTGTCTCTGTAATACACAGTAAAGACTTACCTTCTACTATCTCCTGAGGAATGCCACCGGGAGATCTCTATTAGGCATCAGGGTCCCTGAGTGAATGGTCTCCACAGGTTTGTTGTCTGTGGCCACAATGTTGTATCTCCTGACCAGCTGCAATGGGGAGATTGGATATTAATGGGCCAGTCCTGCATTATGCTTATATAACAAAAATTACATGAGAGTTTTTGTTACAATGTGTCAGTATCTGTTTCCTCATGCAAATAAATGTTGCCCAGACCATTGACACACTGACACTTGGGGTACAGGATGATGACACTGATGCTTGGAATACAGGATAATGACACTGACACTTGGGGTACAGGATGATGACACTGATGCTTGGAATACAGGATAATGACACTGACACTTGGGGTACAGGATGATGACACTGACACTTGGGGTACAGGATGATGACACTGACACTTGGGGTACAGGATAATGACACTGACACTTGGGGTACAGGATAATGACACTGACACTTGGGGTACAGTATAATGACACTGACACTTGGGGTACAGGATAATGTCACGCTGACACTTGGGGTACAGGATAATGACACTGACACTTGGGGTACAGGATAATGACACTGACACTTGGTATACAGGATAATGACACACTGACACTTGGTGTACAGGATAATGACACTGACAATTGGGGTACAGGATAATGACACTGACACTTGGTATACAGGATAATGACACTGACACTTGGGGTACAGGATAATAACACTGACACTTGGGGTACAGGATAATGACACTGACACTTGGGGTACAGGATAATGACACTGACACTTGGGGTACAGGATAATGACACTGACACTTGGGGTACAGGATAATGACACTGACACTTGGGGTACAGGATAATGACACTGACACTTGGGGTACAGGATAATGACACTGACACTTGGGGTACAGGATAATGACACTGACACTTGGGGTACAGGATAATGACACTGACACTTGGGGTACAGGATAATGCCACACTAACACTTGGGGTACAGGATAATGTCACACTGACACTTGGTATACAGGATAATGATGTGTTGGGGAATTCTGGAGATGAGGTGACACTCACCCAGCAAAGACTTAGTTGTAGCTGCAGTTCTGCCAACCGTCGGCCAATACACATCCTCCTTCCGATTCCAAATGGAACATAAGCAAATGGGTTGATGGTATTTTTGTCTTGTAGCCACCTCTCTGGGCGAAACTCCTTCCAATCATCAAAACATTCTTCATTGAATCCCAAGACATGGCTGTTGATGGTCAGGACGGTCTTCATTAGGGGATAAAAACATTCTTAGTCTGTCAGTGCATTATATTAAAGAACAAGAAAAATTAAGTTCAGCATGTTCCTCCCGTCCTAAGGCTTTGTTCACATTTTCAATCGGAGATTCTGTCATAAATCCCAGACAAAGCAGAACAACATGCAGCACTATTTATCTTGGCACAATTCTTGACACCATGATGGACCCTATGACGGAGCAGAACAGCAGAAAAAGTGGAGAGGAGAGGAGTGTGGCAAAATGGGGTGCAGGGACCTGGAGGATAGAACAAGGTGCATTGCAGTATGCAGGGTTCTAGAATTTGGTGTAGCATAGTATGTAGAGTTATAGGACATAGTGCAGTGTTATGTGCAGGGTGGTAGTATGCAGTGTAGAATGTAGGGTGGAGAGTACTATGTGAAATGATAGAGTGGAATGTGGCATATGAAGTGATAGGTTAAGGTGCACTATAGTATATTAAGTGAAAGGTATAGGTGCACTATAATACATGGAGTAATAGGTCGGGGTACAGTGTAGCATGTGGAGTGATAGGATTGGATGCAAATTAAAATGTGGGGAGAAAGGACAGGATGCTGTGTAGTATAAGGAGTGATAGGATAGGCTGTACTGTATAATGTGGGGTAATAGGATCAGGCACCATGTAGTAAATGGAGTAATAGAAGAGGTTTTAACGTGCCTTTATTCTTTCATGAGTTATTTACAAGTTATTTACAAGTTTCTGACCAATTATAAAATGTGTTCAATGTGCTGCCCATTGTGTTGGATTGTCAATGCAACCCTCTTCTCCCACTCTTCACACACTGATAGCAACACCGCAGGAGAAATGCTAGCACAGGCTTCCAGTATCCGTATACACTGCTATATACTACTATATACACCGCAGGAGAAATGCTAGCACAGGCTTCCAGTATCCGTATACACTGCTATATACTACTATATACACCGCAGGAGAAATGCTAGCACAGGTTTCCAGTATCTATAGTTTCAGGTGCTGCACATCTCGTATCTTCACAGCATAGACAATTGCCTTCAGATGACCCCAAAGATAAAAGTCTAAGGGGGTCAGATCGGGAGACCTTGGGGGCCATTCAACTGTCCCACGACGACCAACCCACTTTCCAGGAAACTGTTCATCTAGGAATGCTCGGACCTGACACCCATAATGTGGTGGTGCACCATCTTGCTGGAAGAACTCAGAGAACGTGCCAGCTTCAGTGCATAAAGAGGGAAACACATCATCATGTAGCAATTTCCCATATCCAGTGGCCTTGAGGTTTCCATTGATGAAGAATGGCCCCACTATCTTTGTACCCCATATACCACACCATACCATCAATTTTTGTGTTCCAACAGTCTTGGAGGGATCTATCCAATGTGGGTTAGTGTCAGACCAATAGCTTTGTTTGTTAACTTCACCATTCACATAAAAGTTTGCCTCATAACTGAACAAAATCTTCTGCGTAAACTGAGGGTCCTGTTCCAATTTTTGTTTTGCCCATTCTGCAGCAACTGAAACTATGGATACTGGAAGCCTGTGCTAACATTTCTCCTGCGCTGTTGCTATAACTGTGTGTGAAGAGTGGGAGAAGAGGGTTGCATTGACAATCCAACACAATGGGCAGCACATTGAAGTGGTCAGAAACTTGTCAATAACTCATGAAAGAATAAAGTTACGGTAAAACCAAGCGCATCATTATTTTTCTTGTGAAATTCCCAATAAGTTTGATGTATCACATGACCCTCTTCCTATTGAAAAAACAAAAGTTGGATTCAAAATGGCCGACTTCTAAATGGTCACCATGGTCACCACCACTCTTGAAAAGTTTCCCCCTCACATATACTAATGTGCCACAAACAGAAAGTTAATATCATTAAACGATTCCCATTTTATTAAGGTGTATCCATATAAATGGCCCACCCTGTATATTGTGTAATTATTTAGGGTGCAGTGTAGTACGGTATGTAAAGTATTAGAATTGTGGCAGTGTATAATGCAATGTAGCGTTTTGGGGTTAAGTGTAATATATGACGTGATATCTTTGGGTGTAATGTGGTATATGGAGTCATAGGATAGGGTGCAGTGTATTATGTGAAGTGATAGGATTGCATGCAGTGTAGTATGCAGGGTGTAGTATAGTATGCAGGGTGATAAAGCAGGGTGCAGTGTAGTATGCAGGGGGATAAAGCAGGGTACCGTTTAGTATGGGGGGTGATAAAGCAGGGTACAGTGTAGTATGCAGGGTGATAAAGCAGGGTGCAGTGTAGTATGGGGGGTGATAAAGCAGGGTGCAGTGTAGTATGGGGGGTGATAAAGCAGGGTGCAGTGTAGTATGGGGGGTGATAAAGCAGGGTGCAGTGTAGTATGGGGGGTGATAAAGCAGGGTACAGTGTAGTATGCAGGGTGATAAAGCAGGGTACAGTGTAGTATGCAGGGTGATAAAGCAGGGTACAGTGTAGTATGCAGGGTGATAAAGCAGGGTACAGTGTAGTATGGGGGGTGATAAAGCAGGGTACAGTGTAGTATGCAGGGTGATAAAGCAGGGTACAGTGTAGTATGGGGGGTGATAAAGCAGGGTACAGTGTAGTATGCAGGGGGATAAAGCAGGGTACAGTGTAGTATGCAGGGGGATAAAGCAGGGTACAGTATAGTATGCAGGGTGATAAAGCAGGGTACAGTGTAGTATGGGGGGTGATAAAGCAGCGTGCAGTGTAGTATGGGGGTGATAAAGCAGGGTACAGTGTAGTATGCAGGGGGATAAAGCAGGGTACAGTGTAGTATGCAGGGGGATAAAGCAGGGTACAGTGTAGTATGCAGGGTGATAAAGCAGGGTACAGTGTAGTATGCAGGGTGATAAAGCAGGGTACAGTGTAGTATGCAGGGTGATAAAGCAGGGTACAGTGTAGTATGCAGGGTGATAAAGCAGGGTACAGTGTAGTATGCAGGGTGATAAAGCAGGGTACAGTGTAGTATGCAGGGGGATAAAGCAGGGTACAGTGTAGTATGCAGGGGGATAAAGCAGGGTACAGTGTAGTATGCAGGGTGATAAAGCAGGGTACAGTGTAGTATGCAGGGTGATAAAGCAGGGTACAGTGTAGTATGCAGGGTGATAAAGCAGGGTACAGTGTAGTATGGGGGGTGATAAAGCAGGGTACAGTATAGTATGCAGGGTGATAAAGCAGGGTACAGTGTAGTATGCAGGGTGATAAAGCAGGGTACAGTGTAGTATGGGGGGTGATAAAGCAGGGTACAGTGTAGTATGGGGGGTGATAAAGCAGGGTACAGTGTAGTATGCAGGGTGATAAAGCAGGGTACAGTGTAGTATGGGGGGGTGATAAAGCAGGGTACAGTGTAGTATGGGGGGTGATAAAGCAGGGTACAGTGTAGTATGGGGGTGATAAAGCAGGGTACAGTGTAGTATGCAGGGGGATAAAGCAGGGTACAGTGTAGTATGCAGGGGGATAAAGCAGGGTACAGTGTAGTATGCAGGGTGATAAAGCAGGGTACAGTGTAGTATGCAGGGTGATAAAGCAGGGTACAGTGTAGTATGCAGGGTGATAAAGCAGGGTACAGTGTAGTATGGGGGGTGATAAAGCAGGGTACAGTGTAGTATGCAGGGTGATAAAGCAGGGTACAGTGTAGTATGCAGGGTGATAAAGCAGGGTACAGTGTAGTATGCAGGGGGATAAAGCAGGGTACAGGGTAGTATGGGGGGTGATAAAGCAGGGTACAGTGTAGTATGGGGGGTGATAAAGCAGGGTGCAGTGTAGTATGGGGGGTGATAAAGCAGGGTACAGTGTAGTATGCAGGGTGATAAAGCAGGGTACAGTGTAGTATGCAGGGGGATAAAGCAGGGTACAGTGTAGTATGCAGGGTGATAAAGCAGGGTACAGTGTAGTATGCAGGGTGATAAAGCAGGGTACAGTGTAGAATGCAGGGTGATAAAGCAGGGTACAGTGTAGTATGCAGGGGGATAAAGCAGGGTACAGTGTAGTATGCAGGGTGATAAAGCAGGGTACAGTGTAGTATGCAGGGTGATAAAGCAGGGTACAGTGTAGTATGCAGGGTGATAAAGCAGGGTACAGTGTAGTATGCAGGGGGATAAAGCAGGGTACAGTGTAGTATGCAGGGGGATAAAGCAGGGTACAGTGTAGTATGCAGGGTGATAAAGCAGGGTACAGTGTAGTATGCAGGGTGATAAAGCAGGGTACAGTGTAGTATGCAGGGTGATAAAGCAGGGTACAGTGTAGTATGCAGGGTGATAAAGCAGGGTACAGTGTAGTATGCAGGGTGATAAAGCAGGGTACAGTGTAGTATGCAGGGTGATAAAGCAGGGTACAGTGTAGTATGCAGGGGGATAAAGCAGGGTACAGTGTAGTATGCAGGGGGATAAAGCAGGGTACAGTGTAGTATGCAGGGTGATAAAGCAGGGTACAGTGTAGTATGCAGGGTGATAAAGCAGGGTACAGTGTAGTATGCAGGGTGATAAAGCAGGGTACAGTGTAGTATGCAGGGTGATAAAGCAGGGTACAGTGTAGTATGCAGGGTGATAAAGCAGGGTACAGTGTAGTATGCAGGGTGATAAAGCAGGGTACAGTGTAGTATGCAGGGTGATAAAGCAGGGTACAGTGTAGTATGCAGGGTGATAAAGCAGGGTACAGTGTAGTATGCAGGGTGATAAAGCAGGGTACAGTGTAGTATGCAGGGTGATAAAGCAGGGTACAGTGTAGTATGCAGGGTGATAAAGCAGGGTACAGTGTAGTATGCAGGGTGATAAAGCAGGGTACAGTGTAGTATGCAGGGGGATAAAGCAGGGTACAGTGTAGTATGCAGGGTGATAAAGCAGGGTACAGTGTAGTATGGGGGGTGATAAAGCAGGGTACAGTGTAGTATGCAGGGTGATAAAGCAGGGTACAGTGTAGTATGCAGGGTGATAAAGCAGGGTGCAGTGTAGTATGTGGAGTGATATAATCCAGATGCAGCTGAGATAACCTTTCAGACTTTAACTAAACAACCGATTGTTACATAACATTTATCTCCTCTGCTGATGTTGGACAAGTCACCCGACACTCTACCAGTCTAGGCTGCCAAGGAATGTTGTCACGTGTGGATGTGCCCTGGTTATAGAAGCTCAGCACTGTGAGACATCAAGGATAGAGTCCTAGAGCTGCTGTACAGTCTATGGGGGTTAAGATGGGTCATGCAAAAGACATGATCTGACCTGTGAAGGGGTGTAAGGGCAGAGCAGGGAACTGGTGAAAGGCCACATAGGATGTTTACCAAGAGGCCCTATTCCTCTAGCCAGGTTCCTGGATAATGCCCAAGTTATTCCCGTACATGGGTGATATCATTTATTTAAAAATAAAATTGTAAGTTGCCTTATAACACCAATTCAGTTTACAAATGAATTGAATAATGGAGTTATTCCGATTTCTTGATCTTCTATATTCATTCCTGGTGGTTGTCAAGTTCTGTGTGTCCTATATTGTTTTAAATGTAAATCTGTCCTGGTCATGTGACTTGATGGACATGTGATTATGAAAATACTCACTCCTTTGGGTAACACATATTCTCCCAGTACAGTCTCTTTATCCAGAGTGCGAGTTGTGAATGGAACAGAAGGGCTTATCCTGAAAGAAACAATAAACACATTAACATGCATCATAGACAGCATTACAATGTATAAGTGTATAATATATGACATGACAATGTATCAGTGTATAATAGACAGCATTACAATGTATAAGTGTATAATATATGACATGACAATGTATCAGTGTGTAATAGACATCATTACAATGTCTAAGTGTATAATATATGACATGACAATGTATCAGTGTATAATAGACAGCATTACAATGTATAAAAGTATAATATATGACATGACAATGTATCAGTGTATAATAGACAGCATTACAATGTATAAGTGTATAATATATGACATGACAATGTATCAGTGTATAATAGACAGCATTACAATGTATAAGTGTATAATATATGACATTACAATGTATCAGTGTATAATAGACAGCATTACAATGTCTAAGTGTATAATATATGACATGACAATGTATCAGTGTATAATAGATAGCATTACAATGTATAAGTGTATAATATATGACATGACAATGTATCAGTGTATAATAGACAGCATTACAATGTATAAAAGTATAATATATGACATGACAATGTATCAGTGTATAATAGACAGCATTACAATGTATAAGTGTATAATATATGACATGACAATGTATCAGTGTATAATAGACAGCATTACAATGTATAAAAGTATAATATATGACATGACAATGTATCAGTGTATAATAGACAGCATTACAATGTATAAAAGTATAATATATGACATGACAATGTATCAGTGTATAATAGACAGCATTACAATGTCTAAGTGTATAATATATGACATGACAATGTATCAGTGTATAATAGACAGCATTACAATGTATAAGTGTATAATATTTGACATGACAATGTATCAGTGTATAATAGACAGCATTACAATGTATAAGTGTATAATATTTGACATGACAATGTATCAGTGTATAATAGACAGCATTACAATGTATAAGTGTATAATATATGACATTACAATGTATCAGTGTATAATAGACAGCATTACAATGTCTAAGTGTATAATATATGACATGACAATGTATCAGTGTATAATAGATAGCATTACAATGTATAAAAGTATAATATATGACATTACAATGTATCAGTGTATAATAGATATCATTACAATGTATCAGTGTATAATAGACATCATTACAATGTATAAGTGTATAATATATAACATGACAATGTATCAGTGTATAATAGATATCATTACAATGTAAAGTGTTTAATAGACATCATTACAATGTATCAGTGTATTATAGACATCATTACAATGTATAAGTGTATAATAGACATCATTACAATGTATAAGTGTATAATAGACATCATTACAATGTATCAGTGTATTATAGACATCATTACAATGTATAAGTGTATAATGTATGACATGACAATGTATCAGTGTATAATAGACATCAATACAATGTATAAGTGTTTAATAGACATCATTACAATGTATCAGTGTATTATAGACATCATTACAATGTATCATTGTATAATATATGACATGACAATGTATCAGTGTATAATAGAAATCATTACAGTGTATCAGTGCATAATATACATCATTACAGTGTATAAGAGTATAATATATGACATGACAATGTATCAGTATATAATAGACATCATTACAGTGTATCAGTGTATAATAGATGTCATTACAGTGTATCAGAGTATAATAGATGTCATTACAGTGTATCAGTGTATAATAGATGTCATTACAGTGTATCAGAGTATAATAGTGATCATTACAGTGTATCAGTGAATAATAGAAATCATTACAGTGTATCAGTGCATAATATACAGAATTACAGTGTATCAGTGTATAATAGAAGTCATTACAATGTACAATATATCAGTGTATAATAGACATCATTACAATGTATCAGTGTATAATATACATAATTACAGTGTATCAGTGTATAATAGAAATCATTATAATGTATCAGTGTATAATAGACGTCATTACAGTGTATCAGTGTATTATAGACATCATTACAATGTATCAGTGTATAATATATGACATGACAATGTATCAGTGTATAATAAAAATCATTACAGTGTATCAGTGCATAATATACATCATTACAGTGTATAAGAGTATATTATATGACATGACAATGTATTAGTATATAATAGACATTATTACAGTGTATCAGAGTATAATAGTGATCATTACAGTGTATCAGTGTATAGTAGTGATCATTACAGTGTATCAGTGAATAATAGAAATCATTACAGTGTATCAGTGCATAATATACAACATTACAGTGTATCAGTGTATAATAGAGGTCATTACAATGTACAATATATCAGTGTATAATAGACATCATTACAATGTATCAGTGTATAATATACATAATTACAGTGTATCAGTGTATAATATACATAATTACAATGTATCAGTTTATAATAGACATCATTACAATGTATCAGTGTATAATAGACATCATTACAGTGTATCAGTGTATAATAGAAATCATTATAATGTATCAGTGTATAATAGACGTCAATACAATGTATCAGCGTATAATAGTGATCATTACAGTGTATCAGTGTATAATAGACATCATTACAATGTATCAGTGTATAATAGATATCATTACAGTGTATCAGTGTATAATAGTAATCATTACATTGTATCAGTGTATAATAGACATCATTACAGTGTATCAGTGTATAATAGACATTACATTGTATCAGTGTATAATAGACATCATTACAGTGTATCAGTGTATAATGGAAATCATCACAGAGTATCAGTGTATAATAGACATCAATACAATGTATCAGTGTATAATAGATGTAATTACAATGTATCAATGTATAATATAAATCATTACAGTGTATCAGTGTACAATAGTAATCATGACAGTGTATCAGTGTATAATAGTAATCATTACAGTGTATCAGTGTATAGTAGTGATCATTACAGTGTCTCAGTGTATAATAGTGATCATTACAGTGTATCAGTGTATAATAGACATCATTACAGTGTTTCAGTGAATAATAGTGATCATTACAGTGTATCAGTGTATAATAGACATCATTACAGTGTATCAGTGTACAATAGTGATCATTACAGTGTATCAGTGTACAATAGTGATCATTACAGTGTATCAGTGTATAATAGTAATCATTACAGTGTATCAGTGTATAATAGTAATCATTACAGTGTATCAGTGTATAATAGTAATCATTACAGTGTATCAGTGTATAATATACATCATTACAGTGTATCAGTGTATAATAGTAATCATTACAATGTATCAGTGTATAATAGACATCATTACAATGTATCAGTGTATAATATACATCATTACAGTGTATCAGTGTATAATAGTAATCATTACAATGTATCAGTGTATAATAGACATCATTACAATGTATCAGTGTATAGTAGTGATCATTACAGTGTATCAGTGTACAATAGTAATCATTACAGTGTATCAGTGTACAATAGTAATCATTACAGCGTATCAGTGTATAATAGACATCATTACAGTGTATCAGTGTATAATAGTAATCATTACAGTGTATCAGTGTATAATAGTGATCATTACAGCGTATCAGTGTATAATAGACATCATTACAGTGTATCAGTGTATAATAGTGATCATTATAGTGTATCAGTGTATAATAGTAATCATTACAGTGTATCAGTGTATAATAGTAATCATTACAGTGTATCAGTGTATAATAGTGATCATTACAGTGTATCAGTGTATAATAGACATCATTACAGTGTATCAGTGTATAATAGTAATCATTACAATGTATCAGTGTATAATAGTAATCATTACAATGTATCAGTGTATAATAGACATCATTACTATGTATCAGTGTATAGTAGTGATCATTACAGTGTATCAGTGTATAATATACATCATTACAGTGTATCAGTGTACAATAGTAATCATTACAGTGTATCAGTGTATAATAGACATCATTACAGTGTATCAGTGTACAATAGTGATAATTACAATGTATCAGTGTATAGTAGTGATCATTACAGTGTATCAGTGTATAATAGACATCATTTTCTGTTGTACCTCATGGATTCCTTTAAGCACGCCTTCAGATACGGCATATTCCTAATGTCTTCTGCTGTCGGCACTTGTTCGGGAGATAAGATACTTTGAATCTCATCGTAAAGTTTCTTCTGAATGTTCGGATGGCGGGAAATATTAAAAATGGCCCAAAGTAAGCTGTTAGCTGTCTGCAAGGAATACAGAGGAAAATTGCTGTAATTTCGTTAGTGTAGATGAATAAGAATATTGGGGGAGATTTATTGAATCCTGAGGAAAAGTTGCCCAGTTGCCCAAAGCAACCAATCAGATCGCTTCTTTCATTTTCCTGTGGCCTTTTCAAAAATGAAAGAAGCGATCTGACTGGTTTCTATGGGAAACTCAGCAACTTTTCCTCTGGACAGGTTTTGATTAATCTCCCCCATTGTGCTGATAGCAAACTATGGAAAAGAACGCAAATTCTCCTATTACGTGGCAACATCACTAGAGAAAAGGAGAGAACAGTCTTTCAACTTATTCCCATAGGACCAATAGTATCAGCACAGGTCATTATCACTAGCCAGCATCCTGTATCATGTGATCTCCATAAGTCATGTGACTAACACTTTAATAGGAGCTTTCCCCTCTAATCTGTATAAGGGTGTACTCACACATACAGTATTTGAAGCTGCAGAGTTTATGTTGCAGATTTCAATATAAACATTTTACTGAACACAGCCTCAAGTTCGCAGCATCAAATATGCACAGGATACTGTGCATGTGAATAGACCGTAAAAGTGCAAACATGTACCGTCTCCACAGCTCCAATCAGCATCTCGGTAATAGTGGCGTACATCTCCTTCTTGGACAGTTTGCTGTCCTTGTAGATGGTGCAAAGGAAGTCTTCATTGTCCTTAGATGTCAGTCTCCTGTCTATGTGACACTTGGCTGCAACAAAAACCAAATGAAGAGTTGGATGAAACCCAGAATGTTCGAAAGCATGAAACGCGAGACTACTGATAAAGATGATGGCAGTATGAACAGTTTAGATACATACAAGGTCTATGCGTATCGCCTTATACCAGAACACAGAAGGCCAGAGGAGGACAGCTTCATGGCCAAAAGAGAAAAGTAGGTACAGTGTGCTGCTGAGCTCCTGTATCTAAGCCTATCATGTGAGATACACAGCTCAGCAGACAGTACGAACCATGATAGGATTATATTCAATGTTCCACACAATATACTGTATCACACAGCTCAGCAGATGGTATAATAGTCTATCATGTGTGATACGGTCTGCTGAGCAGGTGTATCTAATCCTATTGTGTGAGATGCTGAATGATATATTTAGAGATGAGCGAACTTACAGTAAATTCGATTCGTCACGGACTTCTCGGCTCGGCAGTTGATGACTTATCCTGCGTAAATTAGTTCAGCCTTCAGGTGATCCGGTGGGCTGGAAAAGGTGGATACAGTCCTAGGAAAGAGTCTCCTAGGACTATATCCACCTTTTCCAGCCCACCGGAGCACCTGAAAGCTGAACTAATTTATGCAGGAAAAGACATCAACTGCCGAGCCGAGAAGTTCGTGATGAATCGAATTTACTGTAAGTTCGCTCATCTCTAGATATATTATGTATGATACTGTCTGCTGACTATACTCCACATCATTTAATGTTACATCATAGGCTGAGGTGCTATCTGTGTATAATACTATTACTAACCGGTTCTGAAGATGCTGTCCCAGGCCTGGGTGTGATCCTTCCAAATCTTTGTGTTAAGGCTTTTGTGAAGTTCCACGGGTGTCACCATCATCAACCCAAATGTGCTCATCATCTGTGGGGTTGGTGAGTCAGTATATAGATTATAATATACAGATAAGTCTGATACATCTGTATAAACTGCCCTCTATAATAACTGTAGAAAGCTTGTGCTCTGATGTCATCACTAACATGCCTGATGTCATAGCAATAAATCTGTATGATAATTGGATAAGGTTATATTTACCTCATCATTTTTAAATATGGGCGTGTCTTACTGGTGTGATGTCAGAGTTGTGCTCTGTATTCTGACCAATTAGATTTCTCCTGTCTGCTCCCCTGCTCTGATAAAGCATGGAGCCTCCTATAAATGGATAGAGACTGCAGCTTCACCCCCCTCCTCCCTCTCTTCTTTTTGCTATGTGAATCTAGATTTACAAATAAAACTGAGGCCCTGATATCATATATTATAGAATATTATAAATTATCATACATTACAGATTTATATGTAAAAAGTGATAAAGTTAGACATGCTGTAAAACAGTGGGGGTTGCAGGGATAAGCCTGATGGGATTGGGGTACAGGACTTACTGTCTTTATGGCCGTGATAAAATCCAGAGCCTCCTCTCCCAGGCTGGGCTGTAAAAATCCAAATCTCTTCTCATAGAGGACAAGACAGATACCTGAAAGGAGAGCAAGGGTTAATCATGTGGTACGTAATAATCATGTGACATACATATATGATGTAATGTAGAGAGCTATTAATGATATATATATATATATATATATATATATATGACATATAGATGTATAATGATATAGTAGATGTATAATGATATGCAGGGTGATTCTAAAAGGATGATGCTAAATTATAGCCTTGGTGTTCATAACCAAGAGAACATGAGACAAATTTATTAACATCGACAAATGCCCTATGTATGCAAATGTTATCTATACACTACAAATGTTCAAAGTGATTTCCATTGGTGACCCAGCAAATGTATTATATTTAATCATATGACATTATTAGATATATAGCATAATAGATGTATAGATATAATGTATAGACATATAACATAATATACAGTATGTATAAATTAGGTGGTCCTTTTTGTGCAGCTATTATTGATCCTATTCAGCCGTTTAGTAGTTCTATCTGGGAAAGCTTGGTCACAAGGGATCTGGCCCCATTATACCTCCCCAGAGATTCACCCAACTTTCCCATAGTAGATGTGACTGATGGGAACTCACTCTCCAGCGACCACTTGTTCAGCTCACAGTACAGATCTGCGATCCTTCCTTCCTGGGTGCAGACGCTGTCGAGTCTCTGGATGAAATCTTCCATGACCTAGGAGAGAACATGTACATAAAGCTGCGGTATTGGACCATTGTTGGGTGACAGCAATATAATCACGATCACAGATAAATCAGCCTAGTTATACAATAATACTTCTTCCTTTTCCACACTGCTGCAAAACTAGACAGGTAAGCTATGCAGGGTTCCAGGAAAGCTGGGTTCCAGCCAACCAGGCCACCTTCACAGTTTCCTCAGGGGTTGTCAGTTAGGCTTCCTAGCCTTCTTCTAGGTAAACTTGCAGTGCAGTGATCCCATTTGCCTAGATTGTTTTTGGGATTTCCTAGGGGGATGGGGGTCACTGAATTCACGATCTCTTACCTCATTGATTTTGGTGTCTAGTTTCCCAACTTCTGTCGGCTTCATCAATTTCTGCTGGAAGGCGCTGCGGACTCTCTGCCAGTCTTTACCTTCTCTACATGGAAAGGAAATGCAGAGTTACACTGAGACCCCAACAACACAGAGACACCCCTTTTATAATTCAATGTGTCTGTTTAACCTGCAAACTATTCTCATCAATCACTACAGTCAGACAATTATCAAGATCTCTGTCTGCTGTCAGTGAATGGGAACTATTCTTGTTTATAACCTCACTGCTAAAGAAGTTACTACTGTCTCCAGTCTAGACGACCCCATGTGGGCTCCCGGCTGATACATTGTAACAAACAAGACAGGAATAATATTTGTTCTGCTGATGGGTTTAGCTCCAGAAATAATCCACTAATGATTCTACAAATACAGACGTCCCCTGATTTATGAGTTGTAATAATATTACGTCTGCGCCATCACCTCGCTGCACTGTTCTTCTCTGTCTGCGTTGAACTGGATTTTGGTTTTCCTGTCCCCTCCGTATTTATATTCATCTTCAAGTGGAAAAATCTGCATCATCGTCTCCCTGCGGTTTATCCAGACTCATCTCCTTGTGACAGATTTACTTCTCTACAAGGTGGAATTGTGGAGTGCGGCAGATGGGACCATCTTGCTGGCCATGGGGTGTGAAAACATGCATGCCAGAAACCAGAGGCGTAGCTTGTAGCTTTTGGGTCCTGATACAAAATCTGCAACAGAGCCCCATAGGCCAAATATAATACTGGTCTCTTATGGAGCAGTTGTACTTTGGGGCCCCCCTAGGCACCAGGACCCGATGTGACTGCTACCTCTATAGCTACGCCCCTGCCAGAAACCCAGGGCGAGGTCCTGTAGACTGCAGACACTGCTGGATACTGCTTCTAGGAGACTGATGAGCACAGAGGTCATAGGGGCTGCCACCCAGCTTTCCACTGACCCAGAACATCACATAAATCATGGGGTTTCATTTTCCATGTTTTCAAGATCTCTGCTTGCTGAGAACCTTTTCCTACTCACACAGCTGAATGTTTGCTACAATGTTTAAGTTTAGTTAAGGATTTTAGGACATGAAAGACATTTATGCTGCTGTGTTTAGCTCACAAAGTGTGTGTACTGTGAGGAGTATTAGGTTTGTACCGGTTTTCAGCTTACAGGAGTACTGCAGCGATAGACACTAGGGAATAAGTGTCTGACCGGGGGTCCAAACGCTGGGACCCCCCGGCCGACACGCCTCTTCCATGTATCTCTATGGGAGAGGCGGAGGTGCAGCGTTCGTGCCTCTCCCATAGAGCTGAATGGAGGCGGCGTGCTGTTGACCTCAGTGAGGTCAAAGACAGGAGCATTAGTCGCACAGAGCCGCGGCAGTGGCGGGTCCCCGTACGGGAGATCACAGGGGTCCCAGCGGTCGGACCCCCCACGATCAAACACTTATCCCCTATCTGCAGTACTCCTTTAATGCTATGTTCATATTTAAAATGACACTGCTTTCCTGGTATATGTCATTATATTGGCAGAATGGTTTTCCAGTGTATTCTGTGATGTACCTGTGCTGGATCTGTATAGTTCAATGGGCTGAATGTAGTCTACTAGGGGGAGATTTATCAAAACCTGTGTAGAGGAAAAGTGGTGCAGTTGCCCATAGCAACCAATCAGATCGCTTCTTTCATTTTTCACAGGCCTCTTTAAAAATGAAAGAAGCAATCTGAGTGGTTGCTATGGGCAACTGCCCCACTCTTTTTCTACAAAGGTTTTGATAAATCTCCCTTATAGTGACTAGGTTTGGTCCAGTTCTAAGTGTATACAGCATATACCATGAATGTGCTGTTGTTTTTTGGATGTGAACAGTTCCCATTCAGTGACAGTAAACAGAGATCTTAAAAATGGAGGAACAACAATATAGTTTACAAAGTTGCAGAGGTTTTTAGGGTTGGTGATTCAGCTTTATTGCTTGTGAGACAAGAAGGGGAAAGTTTAGAAGTTAAAAGTGCGAACTGAGGGACGTGAGTGAGAACATGAAGGATAGAAGGAATATCCCGTGAGGTGACTCTACATAGATCCCTGCAGCCTACAGCAGCCTAGATCTGAGTTTTCTGGACCCTTGCACTCTCTTGCTTATAACACTGTAATCTTACATGTTTCTGTTGCTCTATAATGCCCAATGTAACCTCTTAAAGGAGAACTCTATAAATAGGAGCAGGTGGGCTCACCACATAGACTTACAATATGAGGAGCCCATAGGCCTCATCTCGGTAGTCTCTGTAAGCCTTCCATGGTTTGATCTCCAGCCTCTTGGGGTAGTTACTTTCTTCCCTGTAGAGAGCTTCCAGCAGGCAGGGGGCTCCGATGTGTACCGAGTCAAAAGAGCCAAGCTTCATGCGAAAAATCTTCCCAAACTGCTTGTGGTACCCGGCCTAGAGGGACAAGAGCAGTAATGATGTCATTATACAAGACACAGTGATGATGTCATTATACAAGACAAAGTAATTATATCATTATACAAGACACAGTGATGTCATTATACAAGACACAGTGATGATGTCATTATACAAGACACAGTGATGATGTCATTATACAAGACACAGTATATATGTAATTATACAAGACACAGTGATGATGTCATTATACAAGACACAGTGATGATGTCATTATACAAGACACAGTATATATGTAATTATACAAGACACAGTGATGATGTCATTATACAAGACACAGTATATATGTAATTATACAAGACACAGTGATGATGTCATTATACAAGACACAGTGATGATGTAATTATACAAGACACAGTATATATGTAATTATACAAGACACAGTGATGATGTCATTATACAAGACACAGTATATATGTAATTATACAAGACACAGTGATGATGTCATTATACAAGACACAGTGATGATGTCATTATACAAGACACAGTTATGATGTCATTATACAAGACACAGTGATGATGTCATTATACAAGACACAGTGATGATGTCATTATACAAGACACAGTGATGATGGCATTATACAAGACACAGTAATGATGTCATTATACAAGACACAGTGATGATGTAATTATACAAGACACACTGATGATGTCATTATACAAGACACACTGATGATGTCATTATACAAGACACAGTGATGATGTAATTATACAAGACACAGTATATATGTAATTATACAAGACACAGTAATGATGTCATTATACAAGACACAGTGATGATGTAATTATACGAGACACAGTAATGATGTAATTATACAAGACACAGTGATGATGTCATTAAACAAGACACAGTGATGATGTCATTATACAAGACACAGTAATGATGTCATTATACAAGACACAGTAATGATGTCATTATACAAGACACAGTAATTATGTCATTATACAAGACACAGTAATGATGTCATTATACAAGACACAGTGATGATGTCATTATACAAGACACAGTATATATGTCATTATACAAGACACAGTTATGATGTCATTATACAAGACACAGTGATTATGTCATTATACAAGACACAGTAATGATGTCATTATACAAGACACAGTGATGATGTCATTATACAAGACACAGTGATGATGTCATTATACAAGACACAGTATATATGTCATTATACAAGACACAGTGATGATGGCATTATACAAGACACAGTTATGATGTCATTATACAAGACACAGTGATGATGTCATTATACAAGACACAGTAATGATGTCATTATACAAGACACAGTTATGATGTCATTATACAAGACACAGTGATAATGGCATTATACAAGACACAGTAATTATGTCATTATACAAGACACAGTAATGATGTCATTATACAAGACACAGTGATGATGTCATTATACAAGACACAGTGATGATGGCATTATACAAGACACAGTGATGATGGCATTATACAAGACACAGTGATGATATCATTATACAGGACACAGTTATGATGTCATTATACAAGACACAGTGATGATGTCATTATACAAGACACAGTATATATGTCATTATACAAGACACAGTGATGATGGCATTATACAAGACACAGTTATGATGTCATTATACAAGACACAGTGATGATGGCATTATACAAGACACAGTAATTATGTCATTATACAAGACACAGTAATGATGTCATTATACAAGACACAGTGATGATGTCATTATACAAGACACAGTGATGATGGCATTATACAAGACACAGTGATGATGGCATTATACAAGACACAGTGATGATATCATTATACAGGACACAATTATGATGTCATTATACAAGACACAGTTATGATGTCATTATACAAGACACAGTATATATGTCATTATACAAGACACAGTGATGATGTCATTATACAAGACACAGTAATTATGTCATTATACAAGACACAGTGATGATGTCATTATACAAGACACAGTGATGATGTCATTATACAAGACACAGTGATGATGGCATTATACAAGACACAGTATATATGTCATTATACAAGACACAGTGATGATGTCATTATACAAGACACAGTAATGATGTCACTATACAAGACAAAGTAATAATATCATTATACAAGACACAGTATATAAGATGCAGCAAGCCTCAGGGATAAACAGGGGTAAACACCCCACAAGACACAATATACAGGGGGAGTGATGTCTTTACTTTCTTTATTTTCATAATCTTTACATTTTCCCCATCATCTCATTTCTATTCATTGCTTTTTTTTATCTCTTTATTGTCACAGGAAAAAGAAGACATACATACCTACTAGAGATGAGCGAACTTACAGTAAATTCGATTCGTCACAAACTTCTCGGCTCGGCAGTTGATGACTTATCCTGCATAAAATATTTCAGCTTTCAGGGGCTCCGGTGGGCTGAAAAAGGTAGATACAGTCCTAGGAGACTCTTTCCTAGGAATGTATCCACCTTTCCAGCCCACCAGAGCACCTGAAAGCTGAACTAGTTTATGCAGGAAAAGTCATCAACTGCCGGGCCGAGAAGTTCGTGACGAATCGAATTTACTGTAGGTTCGCTCATCTCTGATACCTACCTCTAAAGTAGGTAAAGGGGTAAGTATGTATGGATCTGGTTCTGCACATGGTTTTAGGTTCTTTTTTTTCCTTTTACCCCCCCCCCCCCCCTGTTTTGTCTAGTTGCATTTTCCTTCTGTTATTCAATATAGCAGTATAATATATATATATATATATATATATATATATATATATATATATACACATATATATATATATATATATATATATATATATATATATACACACTATATTGCTATATTGAATAACAGAAGGAAAATACAACTAGACAAAATATATATATACAACCATATATATGTAATACAACAGTACTATAATATATTGTCACTATATCACTATATATATATATATATATATATATATATATATATATAATGTCTACTATATATATATATATATATATATATAATGCAACATGACAATATAATACATTATAAAATAACATGATGTGAAATGATATTGATCAATACAATGTCATTTAGAATAAGAGAATGTAGTTTATCATATAACATTAAGGTATT
This sequence comes from Hyla sarda, assembly GCF_029499605.1. Taxonomy (NCBI): domain Eukaryota; kingdom Metazoa; phylum Chordata; class Amphibia; order Anura; family Hylidae; genus Hyla; species Hyla sarda. Next base: position 76,806,520 of record NC_079200.1, on the reverse strand, counting down.
GTAACAATATAACATAATGTAACCATATAAGTGCATTATATACGATCACATCATAAAATTATTTACCTGCCAGGAATATTACATTACTACAAAGCATTATATTCATCACATCCTATGATATTGCATTGTATGATTACGTTGTATCTATCACACATGTATATTCTCTATTACGCTCTAATACGCTCTAATGGGAGTTGTAGTTTTGCAACATCTGGAGGTCCGCAGGTTGAAGACCACTGTTCTAGGATATTACACCTTGTCACATTGAGTATTTACCAGCGCTTGGTGTTGCCTCTTCAGTCCTCCTTTCCTCAGAATGTCCACCAGGCTCCCCAGGATGGGCCAGTTGGTGGGACCAGGCAGTGCAGACAGGGAGTGCGGGCAGCAGGGTGGGGGTGTTGGGGTGATGGGGTCACAGGTCACAGCGGGGCTAGGGATGCTGTGGTGGACACTGATGCCCCTGGCCTTCATCATCATCCACATTTTGACTCTTGCAGCCATTGAGCAGGGGGTGGCTAGTTGTGGCAGCTTTTGATGGAGTAGATGAATGAGGCTGCATTGTGCTATGGTATATATATATATACAGCTGGAGTGTCAGGGATAGCTGTCTGTATACAAGCCCCAGCCAATAGGAGTGCTGGCAGCGTCACAAGGTGTTCTAGTACTTTGATTCATTAAAGGGCTGTTTTCCTGGCAGGAGTGATCCATGCTGTAGCCAAGTCCCAGGATCAAGGCGTTCGCCAGGGGCTCTCTCCTGATTGGTCAACACTCCCAGGCTCCGCCCTCACAGCCCTGAGAAGTTCACTTTATTTCTTGTGCTGCTGCTTTGTTAATGTGACAATAGTGAAAAGCTGACATGTGTCATACGTGTAACGTGCCCGCACTCACCTGCACACAGGAGATTAACCCATAGACGTCCACAGTGTGTGTGCCAGTGATGTAGATGTAGCAGAGCCCAGCTGGTCATTCAACTGTTCTGAGCTGCATCGTTCATTCATCAACAGATTGGATTTAGTCCTATGTAACGCCACAGATGACACAGAGACCACAGATAATGTAGTAGGTGTTACCTGCCTGCAGTCCTATGTAACACTACAGACAACACACAGTGACCACAGATAATGTAGTGGGTGTTACCTGCCTGCAGTCCTATGTAACACTACAGAGAACACACAGTGACCACTCTGTGAACACAGATAATGTAGGTGTTACCTGCCTGCAGTCCTATGTAACACTACAGACAACACACAGTGACCACTCTGTGAACACAGATAATGTAGGTGTTACCTGCCCGCAGTCCTATGTAACACTACAGAGAACACACAGTGACCACTCTGTGAACACAGATAATGTAGGTGTTACCTGCCCGCAGTCCTATGTAACACTACAGAGAACACACAGTGACCACTCTGTGAACACAGATAATGTAGGTGTTATCTGCAGTCCTATGTAACACCACAGATGACACACAGTGACCACAGATAATGTAGTAGGTGTTACCTGCAGTCCTATGTAACACTACAGACAACACACAGTGACCACTCTATGAACACAGATAATATAGTAGGTGTTACCTGCAGTCCTATGTAACACTACAGACAACACACAGTGACCACTCTGTGAACACAGATAATGTAGGTGTTACCTGCAGTCCTATGTAACACTACAGACAACACACAGTGACCACTCTATGAACACAGATAATATAGTAGGTGTTACCTGCAGTCCTATGTAACACTACAGACAAAACACAGTGACCACTCTGTGAACACAGATAATGTAGTAAGTGTTCTCTGCAGTCCCATGTAACACTACAGACAACACACAGTGACCACTCTGTGAACACAGATATGTAGTAGATGTTACCTGCAGTCCTATGCAACACCATAGATAACACATAGTGATACCTCTCTGAATACAGTGATTGTAGCAGATGTTACCTGCAGTCCTATGTAACACAACTGAGAAAAGACAATAATTACTCTCTGAACACAGAGATTGTAGTAGATGTTACCTGCAGTCCTATGAAACACAACTATGAATACAATAATTACTCTCTGAGCACAGAGATTGTAGTAGATGTTACCTGCAGTCCTATGTAACACAACTGAAAAAATACAATAATAACTCTCTGAGCACGGAGATTATAGCAGATGTAACCTGCAGTCCTATGTAACACAACTGAGAAAACACAATAATAACTCTCTGAGCACGGAGATTGTAGTAGATGTTACCTGCAGTCCTATGTAACACAACTGAAAAAATACAATAATAACTCTCTGAGCATGGAGATTGTAGCAGATGTAACCTGCAGTCCTATGTAACACAACTGAGAAAACACAATAATAACTCTCTGAGCATGGAGATTGTAGCAGATGTAACCTGCAGTCCTATGTAACACAACTGAGAAAACACAATAACTCTCTGAGCACGGAGATTGTAGTAGATGTTACCTGCAGTCCTATGTAACACAACTGAAAAAATACAATAATAACTCTCTGAGCATGGAGATTGTAGCAGATGTTACCTGCAGTCCTATGTAACACAACTGAGAAAACACAATAACAACTCTCTGAGCACGGAGATTGTAACAGATGTTACCTGCAGTCCTATGTAACACAACTGAGAAAACACAATAACAACTCTCTGAGCTCGGAGATTGTAGCAGATGTTACCTGCAGTCCTATGCAACACAACTGAGAAAACACAATAACAACTCTCTGAGCTCGGAGATTGTAGTAGATGTTACCAGTCTCCTATAATACCACAGATGATATACAGTGATAACTCTGAATACAGATAATGTAGTCTGTGTTACTTGCAGTTCTGTGTAACAACTAAAATATAACAGTGTTTACTCCCTGACTACAGAAAATGTAGTGGATATTACCTGCAGTCCTATGTAACACTACAGATAAAACAGACTGATAACTTTTTCAGTAAAGATAATATGGTAGAAATTATCTGCAGTCCTATGTAATCTCACACACAACACAAAGTAATAATGCTGTGTTTACATAATTTAATAGAGGTTCTCTGCAGTCCTATGTAACCCCACAGATAACACAAAGTAATAATGCTGTGTTTAGATAATTTAATAGAGGTTCTCTGCAGTCCTATGTAACCCCACAGATAACACAAAGTAATAATGCTGTGTTTAGATAATGTACCTTACCTGCAATCCTATGTAACATCACATAATACACACTGATAACTCTGAGTCCAGATATTGCAGCCATGGTTAGAGTTGATGCACAGTACAACTTCTCACACTTTTCATATCTTATAAAATTGAAAATATTTGACATAATGTAACATATGGTACAACTGTAGCAATAAGTCTTAAAGGGGTATTCCAGGCCAAAACTTTTTTTTATATATCAACTGGCTTCGGAAAGATAAACAGATTTGTAAATTACTTCTATTAAAAAATCTTAATCCTTCCAATAGTTATTAGCTTCTGAAGTTAAGTTGTTGTTTTCTGTCTAACTGCTCTCTGATGACTCACGTCCCAGGAGCTGTGCAGTTCCTATGGGGATATTCTCCCATCATGCACAGCTCCCGGGATGTGACATCATCATTGAGCAGTTAGACAGAAAACTTCAGAAGCTAATAACTATTGGAAGGATTAAGATTTTTTAATAGAAGTCATTTACAAATTTGTTTAACTTTCCGGAGCCAGTTGATATATATATATATATATATATATATATATATAAAAGATTTTGCCTGGAATACCCCTTTAACTGCAGGTCTGACATTCTCTTCATCCCCGGGTGAGCCTAGATGCATCCAAGTGTCCTCTGTGCCAGTGGCGAGATCTCATGTACCATGGTAAGAGACGCCATATTTTTTTTTTTATATAATTGTTTATTTATTTTTTCCAAACGTTATTCATAACAGTAACAAAGAAAAGAAGAAATAATATACAAAATACTAAATAATAGAAAAAATAATAAAATAGAGATAAAAAAAAAGAAAAATAGTTGCATGTGGTTTCATGGGGGAAAATTCACAAAGTAAGTATAATCTAGAATCAAATGCATGGAATTATAATTATGTGGTCAAAATGAGAGACGCCATATTGAGTAGCAGGATTTGTGTTTGGGTCTGCAGCACTGTTAGCCCCACCAACAAACAGACACGTGTTTCAAAAATGCACAAAACCATCAACTATAAGAATTAAAAATATTAAATGAAAGAAAATTTGTAAATATTATAAAAAATGCAAAAATGCAAAAAAAAAAAAAATTGGGCAAACAATTACATATATATATATAGCAGGTGTTAGCCAGCTCACCCTCTTGCCACCTGAATGCATGGACTGGCGCGGACCACGCTACACTCATAAGCACTGAGTTTCTCTCACACGGGAGGCCTTACTCGTGTATATGTATATATATACATATATATATATATATATATATATATATATATGTATATAAATCAAAAAATTGTACAGTATCTTTGGCACAGGGGGGTCAGGGAAGAAGGGGGGTGAATGATGTGGCCAGCAGACATACAGAAGCAGGAGATCACTGTTTAAAGGGTATTCCCATGGAAAACTTTTTTTTTTAATTAACTGGTGCCAGAAAGTTAAACAGATTTGTAAATCACTTCTATTGAAAAATCTTAATCCTTCCAGTACTTTTTAGGGGCTATATACTAAAGAGAAATCAAAAAAATAAATGCATTTCCTGTGATATCCTGACCACAGTGCTCTCTACTGACCTCTGCTGTCCATTTTAGGAACTGTCCAGAGCAGGAGAAAATCCCCATAGCAAACATATGCTGCTCTGGACAGTTCCTAAAATGGACAGCAGAGGTCAGCAGAGAGCACTGTGGTCGGGACATCAGAGGAAATGCATTTATTTTATGGATTTCTCTTTAGTATACAGCCCCTAAAAAGTACTGGAAGGATTAAGATTTTTTTATAGAAGTGATTTACAAATCGGTTTAACTTTCTGGCACCAGTTGTGCAGTGCTCCTCCTTGCTGAAGGCGGAGGTAGCGGTCCTGCTGCTGGGTTCTTGCCCTCCTACGACCTCCTCCACGTCTCCTGATGTACTGGCCTGTCTCCTGCTAGCACCTCCATGCTCAGGACACTACGCTGACAGACACAGAAAACCTTCTTACCACAGCTCGCATTGATGTGCCATCCTGGATGAGTTGCACAACCTGAGCCACTTGTGTGGTTTGTAGACTCCGTCTCATGCCACCACTAGAGTGAAAGCACTGCCAGCATTCAAAAGTGACCAACACATCAGCCAGGAAGCATAGGAACAAAGAAGTGGTCTGTGGTCACCACCTACAGAACCACTCCTTTATTGGCGGTGTCTTGCTAATTGCCTATAATTTCCACCTGTTGTCTGTTCCATTTGCACAACAGCATGTAAAATTGATTGGCAATCAGTGTTGCTTCCTGAGTGGACAGTGTGATTTCACAGAAGTGTCATTGACTTGGAGTTACATTGTGTTGTTTAAGTGTTCCCTTTATTTTTTTGAGCAGTGTATATACATATATATATATATATATATATATATATATATATATATATATATGTGTGTGTATGTATATTGTTCAGGTAAAATGCCCTATCTAACACTGTGACGTACTAGGCTACAGTTTGTGTTTCGCTTTTAGCTGATTGTTTTGTGTGCTTGGCCTGTGTGATCCCTGCGGTACTCAGCTCTCTTGCAAGAATTTTATCTCTAGGAGATGAACTCTGTCACCTCCAGGAGATGAACTCTGTATGTGGTTTATAAAGAGACAAGGTGAAGGGTCATCCTCATTATGTAAGAAGTTATTCCCATCTGATAGCACTCGGGGTCAGGTGGGTGCGCCATTGTCTTACTCATTTGTATATTACATTTCTGAGGTTGGAGGAGCTCTCGTGCTACTTAAGGTTTTGGAAATGTACTCATCCTACATAAAGTGACTAATACCCAGATTTATGCTGAACTTTCTGAGCTGAGGAACATTCATCTGTTTTGATTTTATTAGATTATTTGGAAGCTTTTGTTTTTGCTTGTTTTTCGTTTTGCGGTTGACAAAAAATGGAAATAGTTTGTGAAATGCGTGAGTGACTTCATGGTTTACAGAGTGCGCCTTTTGTATGAGTTGCAGATGAAGACTGAGCCGTGTAACCTTCAGTGATGGATAAAGTGCCAATAAACAAACACACAGACTTCTGGCCTATGACTCAAGCTTTTCAGGCTTTGCTGGTGGGAGGAAAGACAATTCAATCAAGAGGAAGGCCAGAGAGTTCATCCTCTGCAGAACACTGGGAAACTTCTGCTGTATTAAGTGATGGCTTCATTTTCATCTTCTTCTGTAGTAAGGTGAGCTGCCGATGTCGGTGGATTGTCACATTTTGGTGGTTTGTTATTTTGTGTTGTATGATTGGTTACTATTATTGATTAAAGGGTTAATCCAGGAAAAAAAACATATATATATATATATATATATATATATATATATATATATCAACTGGCTCCAGAAAGTTAAACAAATTTGTAAATTGCTTCTATTAAAAATTCTTAAAGGGTACCTCTCATCAAAAAAACTTTTGATATATTATAGATTAATGTATGCAGAATAATTTTACAATTGCATGTTATTAAAAAATATGCTTCTTTCTATTAAATTTTCCACTTTGAAGAAATGGCCACTAGGGGTCTCCCTACCAGTCCTGGCAGCAAGCATTTCAGACTCATGCTGGAGTCCTAAACACTACGAGCTGCCAGTCAGCTTTGTTCACAAAGGAGAACACTCAGAGCTGCCAGCCTGCTTTGTTCACAGCCTGTTTGGCTGTGAACAAAGCAGGCTGGCAGCTCTGAGTGTTTAGGACTCCAGCATGAGTCTGAAATGCTTGCTGACAGGACTGATCGGGAAAAATACAATAGAAAGAAGCATATTTTTCCATTAACATGCTATTGGAAAGTTATTCAACATTCATTAATCTAAAATATATCAAAAGTTTATTTGATGAGAGGTACCCTTTAATCCTTTCAGTACTTATGAGCTGATGAAGTTGAGCTGTTCTTTTCTGTCTAAGTGCTCTCTGATGACACGTGTCTCGGGAACCGCCCAGTTTAGAAGCAAATCCCCATAGCAAACCTCTTCTATTCTGTGCAGTTCCCGAGACAAGCAGAGATGTCAGCAGAGAGCACTGTTGCCAGACAGAAAACAACAACTCAACTTCAGCAGCTAATAATTATTGAAAGGATTAAGATTTTTTAATAGAAGTAATTTACAAATCTGTTTAACTTTCTGGAGCCAGTTGATATTAAAAAAAAAAAAATTTTCCTGGAATACCCCTTTAATTTCCTTTATCTGACATACCTCTACATGGTATATGCAGATATAGGAAATGATCATTGCTAAACCCCATAGCCCTCGGGTACTCTTTACTTTACTGACTGTTTCTGCTGCTTCCTTCTTGTGTGCTCGCTGCAGTATTAGGAAACTGTAAGAAATTCTCATACAATAGATATTAATGAACAAGGTGACAAAGGGTAAGGTTATTTAACTCATATATAAATTTATAAAGGTATTATATTATCTATTATTACAAGGAGTGAGCAGTGCATGCGAGTTTATGAAGTTTTGTATCTTTACTGCCTGCAGCCTCTCTATTTTTAACCCATCTCAGTCATACAAAAAAATCCATCTTAAGCAGGCCTGCCCAACATTTGGCCCATAGGCGCGTGGGCTCGCAGTGCTGCCGGCCACAGTGAAGTCCCCCCAGTTACATAAAGAGTAAAGTCAATTTGCCCCAGGTGCAGGCCATGATAACTAGCTGTAAAATGACCAACTTTAACATTGTGAGATCTACTTGAGCAGGGTCGGAGTACACAAAGAGAATCTGACAGCTATTTCGCCTACACTAAACCCAGTAAACTGGGTTATAGTGCGGGTGAATAATTGTAAAAATAAGTGTAACATACTTTATTAGGTTAGGTATGTCCTATGTTCTGCCCGTTACAAGTGCATTGCCATTGCGCTCCAGCGCACAATGGAGGCGATGAGCTGGCTTGCCCAGCTCACCTGCCTCATCAATATACCACCCCCAGCCTGAAGCAAGGAGAAGATTGCTCATTTATGATCCCCCCACAGGCTTTCACATCAAGAATAGGGGCGGTCCAGGGGCAGAATATTGATGAGGCAGGGGAGCTGGGGGAGGCGGCTTCCCATCCCCATTGAGTGCTGGAGCGCAATGGCAATGCAATTGTAACTGGTAGTACTTAGGACATACGTAACCTAAAAACAGAAGTTACCTATCTTCTTACAGCTATTCACCTGAACTATAAACCAATATATTGGGTTTAGTGCTGGTAAAATAGCTGTCAGATTCTCTTTAACCATAAAGAAGACATGTTTGCTGATTGTGGCCCACACAGCAGTGCAGTGCATGATTGCAGCCATACAGCAGTGCAGTGAGTGCAGCCATACAGCAGTGCAGTGAGTGCTGCCATACAGCAGTGCAGTAACTGCGGCCCACACAGCAGTACAGTGAGCACAGTGAGTGCAGACATACAGCAGTGCAGTCAGTGAGTGCAGTCACACAACAGTGCAGTTAGTGAATGCAGACATACAGCAGTGTGGTCAGTTAGTGAGTGCAGTCACACAGCAGTGTAGTCAGAGAGTGCAGCTATATAGTAGTGCAGTTAGTGAGTGCAGCCACAGTGTGGTCAGTGAGTGCAGACATACAGCAGTGTGGTCAGTGAGTGCAGACATACAGCAGTGTGGTCAGTGAGTGCAGAAATACAGCAGTGTGGTCAGTGAGTGCAGACATACAGCAGTGTGGTCAGTCAGTGTAGACATACAGCAGTGTGGTCAGTGAGTGCAAATATACAGCAGTGTGGTCAGTCAGTGTAGACATAAAGCAGTGTGGTCAGTGAGTGCAGACATACAGCAGTGTGGTCAGTCAGTGTAGACATACAGCAGTGTAATCAGTCAGTGCAGCCATACAGCAGTGCAGTCAGTGAGTGCCGACATACAGCAGTCAGTGAGTGCAGACATACAGCAGTGCAGTCAGTGAGTGCAGACATACAGCAGTGCAGTTAGTGAGTGCAGACATACAGCAGTGTAGTCAGTGAGTGCAGTCACACAACAGTGCAGTTAGTGAATGCAGACATACAGCAGTGTGGTCAGTTAGTGAGTGCAGTCACACAG